>NW_010553845.1:47682-80171 GCF_000687285.1 Phaethon lepturus | reverse complement strand
ATGGGGACCACCTGCTCCTGCGCCTTTAAAATGCTAGATTGAATATGCTATTCCACACTTATTATATTAAGGATCAACACACAAATGTCTTCAGGATACCAAAGGAAAAAACCTGGAATATGGGACACTTTTAAAAAGGACTTGGAAGGACCTGGGGACCACTAAGATCAGTGTTATACTTGTGTTCTCAGTGAATAGACGGATACTGGCAGATGTTATCCTGAGGTTGTTCTTTATTATGGTGAGGGAGGTTCTTACCAGCATCACTGTCACAAGCAACATGCCCTGGATCTATGTGGGGCTTGTGCTGTTCAACATGTTCATAAATGATTTGGAGTATAGTGTCAATGCTGAAATAACAGAGCTGGCTGCTGATTTGAAGTTATTGATGATTACTACATCAAGGGCTGGCTCTAAAGAATAGCAGCAATCTCAATGCTTAGCTACATTCAAAAAGCAAATGGAATGTTAAGAAGTAGAACAGTAGAAAACATCATTATGCCCTTATGTTGGTGTATAGCGCTCTCAATTCTTGAATGTGTTGTGCAGTTCTGGTCCCTCTCCCTCTGTCCCTATCTCAGAAAAAATATTGTAACATCGGAAAAGTGATAAGGATGATCAAAAAGGCTTCACTACAAGAGGAGACTTAAAAACCAACCGCCCAACCAAATAAAAAAAAGAAACCTAGCAGTTCTCTACCTTATAGAAAAGGCAGTGGAAGAGCAATGTCTCAGATATGAGAATACAAATGCTCTAGTGAAGGTTAATGGGGAATTATTCTTTTTTTTCCCTAAGAATTAGGGAATATCAAATGAAATCACTAAGCAGAAGTTAGAAACCAAATATACAAGAAGAAGTAATCTTTACACATGATACATCGCTAAACAATTGCCACAGAGTTCAAAAGTATACACAGCTTCAGAAAGCAATAGAGAAGCTCATGAAATTTTTATGTAAAGATGCAGAAACAACCTTTGTTGGTGAGTGAGGGCATCTGCCAGGAGCTGAGAGGTCTAATTGGAGGTATATCAAAATGTCATGTATTTTATACGCTTTCTCTAGCTGTCCACTCATGGCTGTGGGCTACATGGGCTCATGGCCTGACCCAGTGTTCCCATTCTGAAGTTCTTAAGGATTAAGGGTTATGAGAAGGTTTTTGAGCGCAGACTTTGTCAGATAAGGGAGCAGGGATGCACAGGTATGCTATGGAATGGGTTTTTCTGTGTCTTCTCCATTCTTTACAGGCAGGAATAAAGAATACATGGAGGTGTGGTGGGCTGTGTCCTGCCTGCTGTCCCAAAAGTTTTAATTAAAACTATCAAACAAAATTGACTGAAATGATATATGAAATGATAGATCATTACCTTACAACTAACAGAACTAGTTATAACAGCACCAAGAAAAAGCAGCATGAAAGAACCGAGGACCAGCAAGCAGGCTTGCTTCTGCTCTTTGAGGCAAATGTTTCACAGAAGTGAAACTTGGAATTCTTCCGTTCCATGTGATTGACTGCAGGGTGGGGAGCTGAGCCTTTCTGCAGCCAAAGATGGAACACCTCCAGTCTGATCTATGCAGTGATTTACCTTTCCACATTGCTATGATTATTTGTTTCATAGTCCTGACTACTGTCAGAATCCATGAATTCCATGACGACAAGACTTTGAAGGAGCATGTAGTGCTCAATAGATACTGAACTTAACGTTAAGATCCTAGTGTCAATGGGTGGCTGTAGCCATTCAACCATGGCCCCTTCTTCAGCATATATAGAACTGTTCTTCATTGTAATCCCTGGTTGTTTTTTTAGGTAGTCTTTGTAGTTTCCAGTAGACTCCATTCATTAGTTTCTGAATTAAATGTAAATCTATAGATTCTCATTCCATATTGCATAGTACACATTTTGAAAAAACCTTTCACTTTCCACCAAAACTGAGCTCTACTCAGTTAATATTAGCACTATGCTTTCTTTCAAAGAAGGTAGAGGAACTTGTACTCTTTTTCAGAGCCCAGGTTTCTTCACCCACAAAGGCTAGCTTCAGACTAAACCCTCATTTTCGTTCCAAAGATTAAACCCTTTTAACTATCTCAGTTGAGAATCGTTCTTGGAAGTGTTGATTGTTACCTGTGTTTGTCTATATTGGTGACCAGAACCAGCAGCTCCTCTGGGTCACTGGAAGGTCAGTGTGCCTTGCTGCAGATCTTTCAGAGAACATTACAACACTTTGTTCCAGGATTTAATAATCCAAAGGCATATAGTAAAAAGAAGCACTTGATCACTTCATAGCAGTTGTTGCTGTATTCCTGTGGCTGGGAGGTTATGCTGTACTGATGATTCTTGTGACTGGAAAAGAACTGTCTCTCTTACCATATTAGTGGTCCAGTTTGACTGTCAAGTGAGTGATTGGGTGTGGATCTACAGAACTGTTCCCTGCAGTGACTTTTGTCACTGTTGGAGGTGAAAGCAGAACCCAGAAGGCTCTGTTCTCTCCCAGGGCTCACCACAGAGGTTCCAGCCCATTGGGAGTGGTTCCCAGCCATCACAGCAGACTAACTAACACTGGCATCATCAAGTAACTGGTGTTACTGCCTGTGTGTTGGAAATTTCAGGCAGGAGACTGGGATGTGACAAATGTAATGGAGCAGTTCAGCAGCTTCCATAGCATAGAACTATTTTTTCCTATAGTTTGTCCCTTGGGAATTTTTTAATCTTTGCTCTTTTTAAATAGGGTGTTAAGATGAGGATGTGTTACCTGTTTGAAACATACAGTAATCAATGATGTTTGATTCCAGTGCGTTAATTTTTCCTGAGTTTCACAGATATTTTCCACTGATTGGCATCATCTGAAAGCTACAGAAGAGAAGGTTCTAATTTTTTTTTTAATAATCAAAATTCTGTGGTATTTTTATTCCTGAGCATTCCATTGTCTCTGAGAGCCCTTGGAAGATCACTGAGAGAGAGACTTGCTGTAGGGCAGGCAGGACATCTCCAGCTTTCACAGTTAATTCTGGAATCTAAAAGTAAGCCAGGGTCTATGTGAGGCAAGCAGGGCACCGGTAGTGGTTTCCCAGTTTGCTATGAAAAAAAGTCACTTATTGGCAACTAGCATGCCATGGAGTAATTTATATATTCCAATGTTCGACTGACAGGCCTAAGCCCAGCAGAGCAGTAACATGGAAACATGTTTCTCTGTCAAGTGCCTTGGAGGTCAAATGAGCCATACACTGATACTGGTTATGAAATGAGTTGCAAGGTTCTTTGAAAATTATTTAAACATTTATCTGAAAACAGTGCTGAAAATAGGTCTCCAGAGGTCAGGTTACTGGTGTTCTTGCATTGCTCATTCAAGTTCTGTTATCTGTTCAATGGGATCTGAGATCATCTCTGCTCACTAGCAGCCAGACACCAGGTACATGATATTAGGCACAACTATCCCCAGCCAGGCTGCTGGTGCTGTGCCTGGTATTTCATGTTGCTTTTCTTCAACTGGAGGAGCTGCTCTGCAGTTAGAGCCAGGCATGAGGTTCTAGTTTAAGAGTAACTTAAACCAAAGGCCCCCCTCAGATGAGATGGGGAATGTCCCTCTGCGGCACTCCTGTGAGGAGCAGCCTGACTGTAGGGTGTTGGAACAAAGTGTTCTGACAGCATGGGAACCCATACGTTTGCAGGAGTTTGCCCAGTTTCACGTATTCTGGAGCGCTGGCCAGAGTCCTGGTGTTCACAGTTGCCCAGACCGCGTCAAAGTCAGCCTGCCTTAGTGCAGGAGCAGCCCTGAGCTGGCTGCGGCGCACCGGGCTTAGCGGATGCCCACCAGCGCGCGACGCTTGCCTGTCGGGACGGTCTAGGGGCCGTGTCTCCGGGATGCTTCAGGAGCCCGCAGCCCGGAGAGGGTTAAGTCAGCCTTGGCTGGGTGTCGCGGGGGAGCTGGCAGCTCCTCCCCCAGCTCGCGTTGACACAGCAGCTGCTCTCCGCAGCCCCGGCTGTGCCCGTGCATCTGCGGCTCTCCAGGCACCCCTGTAACGGCTGCTGCTCCATGGGCCGCTCACCCCGGGACAGGATGGTATGTGCACGTTCCTTTCCTACCCTGTCAGCCCGACCTGGAGGCTCCAAGACTCTGAATGGGCAGTGGAGGGTGTTGGCAGCGGTCAGAAACAACAAGCCCCTAATACTTGTTCGGGGTGGGGCTGGGTGCAGGACTGAGACAGACAGCACTGGCTTTGTTCTTGCTCTGATGCTGTTTGTTGCTTTGAAGAAAGCTGGTCGACCAGGGGAGGACGGGTTATTCTGGGGGAGGTGACTGTAAATTTAGGAACCTGGCAAGCAGACTTAGCCCTGACCAGGCTGTCTTGCTCTCCTTTGCCTTGTCTTGGGGGTGAGTTGCTGGGTCTGCTCTGCCCTTGCAGTCTATAGCAGAAGCGTTTTTCTTTCCTTGGAATTTGATCCTATTGGAGGGGGCGGGGGGGCTGTGGCTGACTGGTGGCTGAAAGGGGAAAGGGCTAGTGACAAGAGGGGAAGGTGGCTGCAGACAGAACTTATTTTTATTATGATCTGAGGACCTCGCCCCTTCTCAGCTGCTTGTGTCCTGATTATAGGAACAGGAACCGAATTCCCTAGCTGCTCAGCTGTTTATTGCACTTGTGTCATTAGCTCAAACACAGAGAAGGATGTATGAAGATGGGTCTAGAGAAGAATCTAGAGAAGATATTCTGCCTGTCAGGGACTTAAGAGTCTTGCAGCATTATGATTTATCCCAGTACGGTCTTTCCTGAAGATGATGTGCTACTGGAGAAGGGAGGAGGTGGTACAAGGCATCTCACAGACACTCCCTTTGGGCAAGGCATGGTGAAAACCAGTATTAATATCTGTATCGCTGTTCAGCTCAGTGCTGATGCTGGAATGAGGGTAATGCCAATCAGGAGGGGGAAGGGTTTTTAAGGTGGGCTGTCATGCTGCTGGTTAGATGGAAGAGAGATACAGGGCCCCTTTATGCCATTTCTCTTTCCTTTGGTGCTGCACACCCACCCATGAGTAGTCTTGAAGTAGCTGAAGTCTGGCTTCGAGCTGCTCAACACTACATTCTTCCACTACAGGAAGCCAAAAAGCATCCAAATGCATCCAGTTAGTGGGGGAGGAAAAAGGGAAGATTCTTGTAAAATGTGAGTGATGCAGCCCTTCTAGGGCAGCAGAGGAAAGGAGATGTGGCCAGGCTTGGAGCTGATTTTCATCTAGTAGGCTATAGGGATTTTGTGCTTTAGAAATGATAATTAAAAAGTGCTTTTTTTTTTCTAGCAGTGGTCCTTTTCATCCCTTACCCTGCTATATTTCCCGTGTAGCACAGAGGTGTAATGGGCCAGCTTCTCCCTGTATGATTAGCTCTCCTGCATTCACCAGTGTTACAGTGTGACGATGACACCTTTGCAGTCCACAGACACACGGGATTCTATTTTCACAGGGCATCCTTTAGTGTTGCCATCAGCAAACATCTTGTTAAAAGTGTTAAATCTGTACGCTAATGTGAAAATGTGTTGAAGTATTTCAAAATAAGGCCTTTTATCTATAGGGTCCAGAGCTAGAGGAGCTGGAGCCTGGTTTGGCACACTGCACAGAGCAGGGTACATGACTATGAATATCCATCAGACACTGTTATTTTGGGTAAGAGAGAGAAGGAGGAGAGGCAAACCTCATTGACCAGGGAGGGAGCAATGAAAAGAAGTCAGTAGTGATGCCAACAAAAGCTTTCTTAATAAAGAAGAGAGGAGGCTGAGAGCAATCAGACTGTCAGTGATGTAGGGAGGGGGAAAAGGAGGGAGCTGGACACATTTATCACACTGAGCTTGGAGGGGAGGAGCGTGGCTGCTGCACACTCGCACACACAGAAACACACGCGCGCGCGCACACACTGCGGCAAATTCTGCAGCTGGTGCCTGCTGGCTTACGACTGCAGAAAAAACAAGCTCTGGTTTAAACTCTCTGATCTGAGAGATGAGGCTGTTTCTATTCCAAGTAGCTCTGGTTCCACTGTGAAAAGCCCTGCAGGCTGGGCACTGTTCCAGAATGACAAGGGATTCCTCTTTCTTCTGATGAGGCAGGGGGTCTTTCGCTGTATAAGTTCAGGACCCTCCCTGTCTCCGTGATGGCTCCATACTGGTTGGCTGTATCCAGACTGCATGTCTGTTCTTACACTTTCTCCAGCAAGTAGCTATTGTATACAGGCCGGGAACCATTTTTTTCCTCCCCTCCTTTCCTTTCCTGCGATCTGACAAGGTCAGGCTGTCAGATCCTCCACCCCGCTCACATTCTGCAGAGATGTGTAGCTTTGCAGTTGTTTCTTTCCTGACAAAACAATCCATGTCCTGTCATGTCTTTTTGCCACTCTTCCTCATGTCTATGTTGTTGGCATACCTGAGTCATGTCCTCAGCAGATATGGTGGTAAACAGATGATGGACTTGAGCACAGGAGTATGGTGAGCAATAGCCAGCACAGGCTGTCTTTGAAAGCAAGGAAGCCATGTGTACATGAGTAAGAGGTGCAGTGCATCTCATTCAAAGGAGCATGGCTGGACATCAGAGTAAAGGTGGAAGAGAGGTTCGTCGGCATGAGCTTCTATGGGACATGGCCTTGTGCTCTTTGTACATGTACATAAACAGACCATCCTAGGTAACTCCTGGGATGGCTGCATCTCACAAAAGAAGAAGAAACTGAGAGCCAAATAAGGATCCAGCAACATATCTTTGTGATAGGTGTCTGAGTGTAGAGCTAGTGGGTACTACTTCTGGCCACTTGGCTAGCACAGCCAAGTGTGCTATGTGCATTGTCACAGGCTTTCCACTACTAATTGATGGGTAGAAGACAGAGACCTCCAGGCCTTTGAAAGTAGATGCTATGGGAGGCATTGTCTGGGTAGTATACAGGGACAGTAGTAGCTAGCTAAAACTGAAGGGTCTGTCTGCTAGCCTGTGAAGTGTTCATTAGGCAAAAGTACCTGGGCAAGAAAGGGAGGTGATAGACTATCAATCAGCCCAGTAACTGCGTATGGGAGGTAAGAGAGTAAGTTATGTGTAAATGAATGCTTAGAAATTATTCTGGGGAGAATTTACTGAGATGGAAAAAGAGGATTTATTTTTCTTAACCCTCAAAAACCCTAAATTAGCTACAGACCATGTCTTTCTGGACTCCAGCAAAAGCCTTGTAGCTGTTGACATGAAAGACTAGAGAAGGTATTGAGCTACTTTGCTTCTAACTTCTCAGTTTGTATTATTTTACAAAAAACCCTATATATTAGTTTTTTCTCCATTCCCTTTGAGGTGCTGGGTTGAGTAGAATGAATTCCTATTACAAATACACATGCTTTGTGTTTGTCTGGAGTAAACGCTTTCCCTTCTGCTAAAGCATTAAAAGTAACAAGTTTCTACCAGTTTTGTGAAAACTGGTGGGACAGTAGAGGAGAGTGCTCCAAATTGGTGCCTTCACTGGGACAGTACACATTCTGTATAGCCTGCCATCTGGGCAGTGACCCACCCCTTACGCTCCAGCCGTCAGACAGTGCACTTCTATCTCTGAGCATGCTGCCGCTGACCAGTTGGTAGTTATGACTCATGAGAGGAACTAAGGATATTGCAGTGGACTGCAGGGAACATGGAGGAAGTTAGGATTGTTGCAATGGGACAGTGCAGGGTGGATGCACAAAAAGCGGTCTTCGTTACCTCCATACCTTGCTGTGCCTAAGCTCTGTGGCTTGTTTTCAGCTTTGCTTCACACTAAAGAAATGGAGATAAATTTCTACATGTGCTCACTGGTGACTATAGATCAGGTCTCCTCTCATGCCTTCCTCTCCAGGATCTCAAAACTTAGTTCTAATGGAACAATTACTTGCGTATCCAGCTTTTCAGGAAACCTCTGTACTTTCGAGGCTTTATTCACAGATGAACTTGAGCATTGGTGTCCTTGGCCAGCAGGTTCTTAATTCTCCTGAGACAGGCCTTTAAGTGTTCCTGGACCGATCTCTCAATGTATAGAATAGTACTGGGTTGAATTTTCTTTTTGGTGGGGAATGCAATTTTGATTCACTTCTACCTTTCTAAAAGGCATCATCGTCCCAGTTTCTGTATTTTGAAAGAAACAAATGAACCCTTTCTTTTTGCTTTTGAAGTAAAGGCTTGGACATTTCCTCTAAGAGGACAAAGGTTGAGAATTTCAAATGGAAGGAGGCATGTAAGTCACAGAAGGGGTAGGATTTAATATGCATGTCTGTTATTGGTATGTCCTACTAAATAACTTGTGTGTCTCTTTGCACATATTATTGACTTTCATGAGCTTTCTTGTGAAGCACCGAAGTGTCTGTCAGTTTACTAGAACCTGCCTCAGGACTCTGGGTTCAGGCTGTTGAGCCTGACCTGAAACTCTTGTAGCTGTTTTGAAGTTGGACGAGAGAGTCCATTCCTGCCTCTGGGATACTGGCTAAGGTAATAAAATAGAAATACCAGCTGGCAGGACATAAGCAGCACAAACTATAGCCTTAACTCTCACTTGGAGACTTGTCCAGAAGCTGCATAGTACCACTGCATAGGTAGGCTGGCATTTGCTAGCTCTGTTTTTCATGTATTTTGGTAGTCTCAAGAAAAGTTCTTTTGGTTGTTTCCAGTGAAAAGATGAAGGCTTAGTGCTGTTTTTCACAACATGCTATAGCTACAAATAAACTGTGCTAAAAAAGCATGGCAGCGTAACTGGCAAGTCTGGATCCTTTGCTTCCTCCTTTGACTTTCAAGTTAAGAGATTAAGTTAATTGCTTTTGCACTTGCTGTAGCTAACCATTATTTCACTGGGATCCAACCAACTTGCCTATGCCATTCTCTATTAAGCTCCAGTGCCAAATTCTTAAATAACTAAGGAGAAATCTGAAAGGAAAAGGCCATTAGTATCTCTCTTTTGAATGTTGCCTGAGGAATGTCAGTCTGTCATCAGGCACTCAGGTTGCTAATAGCTATCTTAGAGGAGAAGCGGGCAAGAAGCCAATGATTTACCTTCTGGTTGACTAGGTTTGTGTTCTGAAAAGTTTCCTAAAATTGTTTAAGAGGGGTAAGTTGCAGTACTTGGACAGAAATACAAATGCTGCCCAGGCGATATAAGAAGTAAATGGCTTCAAATAAATATGACTCCTTTCCATTGTAGCAAAACATTGGATAGGGTGGTTCTCTGTGGCTTTGGTCTGTGTGGCATCTTTTTGAAGAAACAGCTTGCAGGCTGGTAGATATAAGCACAATGTGTATTTTGGCCCAGTTCCTGGTTTTCTAGATTTGTATGGGAGTTTTAATTGTTATGGGATCTCTTTCTTGCTGTTGGTCCATATTCAAAGGCAAAGACAATTGTTGAGGAAGAGGGAGGCATGGGAGCATGGAAGGCTTCTGTGCCTGCATGGCTGTGACAGAGCTGAACAAGTGAGAGGTCCTGAGACAAAAGTGTTTGTGGTGGTGGAGGCCTCTTCTAGTCCTTCTTATTCTCGCAAGCCAGTAAATTCAGTCCCTGATTCTGCTGTGTAATCTGCAAGCTGAAAGAGACTTGACTGGACTGGGTAGCATTACGAAGTAGGGGCTCCTGTTATGAGGCGAGACTTCACTGGTGAGAGGCAGTGGCCGAGTTGACTTGTCACCAGTATTGAGAGAAGAAACTGTCCCTACTATGCTAGAAACCTCCTTGGTTTCTCCCAAATGCCTTGCTTTTCAATGCTGAACGGACAAGGCCTGCATTTGCCAGCAGAAGGGACAGGAGGCATTGAAGCTCTGCACTTTGAAATAACTTTCTATACCCCATTCATTGTCACTGTACTCCATGCTGTAAACCAAATCCCAGGAATTCAGACCATGCAGAGAATCTATCAAGTGGCAACTAGATCCAACAGTGCAAAGTCAAAATGCAGCAAAGATGTTGGCAGAGGACAGCTGCGTTTTCTCAAGGGCTGGCAGAATGCAGTCCTGCACCTTACCACCCCAACCACACAGTGTCCACAGCTGGTTTAGTATCTGTGTCTTAAACAGAGATGACATTCAGCAGGTCATCTTCAAAACAAGCAGGTGAGAGGGAAGAAAAGCTATTTAAAATGACACTGTTAACAGTAGGGAATAGGAAGGAGGGTTGAGGAGTCTAAACAGATGCTAGAAATCAGAGGCAAGAGCCTCTTGCCAGAAATTTGACATCTCAATATGCAAACAGGAGGAAATCTCAGAATCATTTCCTTATTTGTGACAGCCATCCTCTCCTTGATATAACTAAGTTCTCTCTGCCTCAGGTAGCTTGCTTACACTTTCATATTGATCAGTTGTGCAAAAGAAAAAAAAAATCAGAGAGAAATAGGGCAGATCATGGGCTGTACCTTCAAGTCAGAGTCGGCATCACCCAGATACTTCAAAACTAGGAGAAACGTGCGGTTTTCTTGAATCCGTGCTGTGTTCTGATTGTAAGAACACATATCCTGCAATGCATATTCTTATTAAAATTAAGAAATCCGAACCTGTCCAGCTCTGTGACTTACAGGAGTCTTCAGCCCTGGAATGTTGAACAGGGCATCTGCCTCAATGCCAACAGGAACAGTTTTGTGGCAGCCTCTGTTCAGGAACTGTCAGCAAATCACAGCTGAAATGCCAGTGACAAGAAAAACATGAAACATTAATTTGGTTTCCAAAGTCTGCCAGGGGTTGGTGGAATGAGGGCACCAGATAAGAGCGTATCTTAAAGTGTGTTTATCTCCACACAGCTGGAGGTAATGCCCCTGTACAGAGCTGTGTTCTTGATTCGTGTGAATGCCATACACGAATTGTATGGCATATACATTGTTTGTTCCGCAGCAAAAGGATGCAAGGCTACCTTGAGCCAGCAAAGCTGATGAAAGGAACAGAATCTCTCATGGCCAATTCTGCACCTGGCAAACCAGATAGAAGTGGATCCATTAATGTAGCTCAGTGGTGGTGTAACTTCCAGTTGAGGGGCATTTAATGAACAGTTAGGAACAGTAACTTCTGGAAATAGATACAACTGCTTCCAAAGTGAACCTCTGTGTCTTCAATTAGTGATCTAAAATGGCTGAGCTATCAAATTGCTCTTTAGCATAAAAGTGAGACAGTATGTGCAATTAGGAATCAATGAGATGGTTGCTATGGTTGGCAAGTATAGAAATAGAAGTTGCCTGGGAGAAGAGCTGTAGCTGGCATGAAAATATCACAGGGAGGAGGGAAAATAGGAAGACAAGAGGCAAATGGTTAGGAGGAGCATCTCCTGGGATGCGGCAAGTGCCCACAACCTCCCATACCTTAAAGAATATTTTGCCTCCTTCTCTTGCCCTGCTGCTGGTTCACCTTTGTAGTAATTCCCCAGGAGGTGGTCAGTCATTTTGCAGAGCCTGTCCTTACCTTAAAGCATGATCAGTTCTCCTGACATGCAGTAACAGAAAGGTAAGTTATTTAATATCTCCAGCTAGTTCCACAAAAGGAAACCTGAACATGCCTTCAGATGCCTCAATCCTCTCCATCCTGACAGACTCAGCAATGGTTCTGGAAACCAGACTTAGTTCTTCTTCACCCCAGGCCATTCTGTGCCCCTCCTGCTTTGTGTAGGTCTCCACACCACACATGACTGTTTTTGACGGTAGTTAATTTAATCTGTTGTGTTTTCCCATGTTTTAAAATCTGTTGCTGTCTGGTCCTCCTAGAGATAGTCTTCTTTTGACCCTTATGACTGGTTACTGCTGTGTTTTTCCTTTTTCTGTCCTGCTGTGGTTCTCAATTAATTTCACGCTTTGACTCTGCTCCTGTTGAGAAACTTCTCTCCTTGTTGGAGTGGTCTTGCTGATGTTGTCTTCTTTCTATACCTTTTTACACCAAGTTATCTACTTCCAGAGGTCTGCAGCTTTTAAGGCTTTTTCTCTGCCTCTGAGCTGTTCTAAAGTTAGTGCCTATTCTGTCCCAAATTGGCTGCTCTCTTTTTTCCTGATCTTGGCACTTCATGGCTCCATGTACACTGAGGGAGTTAGGTTGTACAGGTGTTTCTTGGAAGCATATCTGTGACCAGTTGTCCTGTTTGTCCTCCTGATGACAACTGGGTAGATGTTCTGGTTGGAAACTCTCCATCTGAAGCCCTAGAAGGAGTACAGAATGTGTCACCAGCTCTACTCCGGCTCACCTGATGCTCTTGCATGTGCTGCAGCCATTCAGTCTTCTGTGTGCTGTACTGCCAAGTCTCCCATCAGGGTTGGATGCAATGCCTGTCACCATCTTCTCCCCACGTACAGAGCCACACATCATGAAACACTTGAACTCTAAGGGGGTTTTAGTGCGTGCGTTGTTTTATTCCTGAGTGGCTGCTCTTCTACCCTCTGCCCAGCTTCAGTCTAACTGCAATATGGGTAATAATGGTAAATATACCACGGGTACTCAAAATTCCCATCAGTCTGTGGCTGGGATGTTAACTAAATCTAAAACCAATACCTGGAGATTTCCCCTTGTTAACAGGCCGGAGTCAATGTGGGTGTGCCTTCAGGCCTACAGTCCCTAGGGGATGCTTTTTTTTGTAGACATGTTTGAATTATCTTCACTGTCTCTGCACACTGCTTTGTGTTTTCCTGTCCTTTGTAATTGTTTGTTTAGTTCCTCCACATAAGGCGTGTCTCCTATTGCGCATTCACAGCACTTTATTTCAGTGGTGCTATGATTTTAACTATGTGACTCAGTACCCCAATATGAAAAATCATCACAGACTATTTTGAAACTTCTGTAAAAAATAAAAACTCATACATACAGTAATACTTTCCCACTCAAAGACCATTGGCTTCCCCTTCTTTTCTAGGAGAAGTTTAAAATCCTTCATTTTATGTCCCATGTGGTTTCATCTGTGACCTGTTTGGTGATCGCTTGTATGCTCCATTCCGTTGCTCCACGGGACAGCACATAGCTCTGCCCTAACCTCCCCTTACAGGGACTCAGCATTTTGCTACAGCTTCTTACCTCTCAATTTTCAGCCGATTTTCATATTCCCACAAAAAATATATTTTCCCTTTGCTAGAACACAATGATTTTCTTTAGCCAAGAAAAAGATCACTAAAGAAAATCTCTAAGGAGATAGATCTTTAGATTTAGCCATTGTTAAATAAATAGATACTTATTTATATCTATTTCTGCAGAGTGTTTGAGGACTAAAAATAGAAAGTATATGAAATAAATCTTTACTGTAGACTTCTTAAGACTATGAGAGGTCACAAAGCACTTGCCACAAAGCGCTGCCTGAAGCCAATTACTCATCGCTCTCAGCTGTTGAATCACACTAGAAAGCTAAAACCACAGCACTTTCCTGATGATGTTTTTATTATAATAATTAGTTACTGTAGCTGTCACATGTTGTGAATACAAGTTGGGGGAGGAGGCTGTGGGACAGCCCTTTCAGCTGTGATCATTCAGTGAGCTGGCTGTGCCCTTTGCTCTGCTCATCTCTGGAAAAGAAACAAAGAGCTGGATGTGCCCAGAATTGCTGGGATCACTGCATCTCTCCAGGCACCTGGATCCAACTGTTAGGCACCAGTTTGCACTGCAGCCTCTCACCTAGCACTCAAAATGTCTCTTAGTCTTTTCTAGGCAGTTTACACAAAGCTCCAACTGTAGCCCTCACCTGGTATTTCTCCACTTATCTTGCCTGAAAGTCTCATCTCATCTGACACACTGCTACCATTAAAAGGTAAGAAGCAATAGAGTGGGAAATGTGTTGTTCTGGTAAACACATCCAAGTGGGAAACACTCCACTGGGTGTTAGAGATCATGTTTGAATTCCTGAGCTAGAATCAGCACATAGATTTAGGACTGCACAAAAGCAAAGATGCCTCCTTAACCACAGGGTGCTGCCAGTCCAAGGGCGTTCTTTGTGTCCCCTGTTGAGATAGCTATAGCTTGCATAATTAAGTAATTATTCCTTAGAGTTGTTGAGGGAGGAAGCAAAGACACTCACTGTACAGACTGCTGTTTGGGATGCAGATGTGTGAAGAACCCATTCATATCTCTTTTCTAGTGGGTGTTTCAACTGTACACAAAAGAGACAAGTTTCAGCCCAGAAGGGTTAAAAGCAATCCTGCTCTGTCTCTGTCAGGGAGGGAGTCAGAGGTCACCCATCTCCTGAGTGAATGTGCCAATGAACAGGTTACTGTTGCATCTTCTTTTGGGTTCTCTGTCATCCTCTGAGTGGATGGTGACTGGATATAGGCCTCCGGTTTTCCACCCAGACTGCAAGGGAGGAGCTGCAGGTGAGAATCTCTTGTCTTAGGAGTGCAGAAGTGATGGCGTAGTGTTGGGGCCCAGTTTTTGTTTCTCAGTGGTTGCCTCTGCAGCTGCTCAGCCGGTTGGTGTCTGTGGAGTCCCCACCAGGGGCTGGTCGCCCTGCAGGAGCCTTGGCTCAGGGTTGTGAGAGCTGAGGCAGCTGTCAGCTGAGCCTCCCATGTCCTGGGAGAGCTGTGCTGAGATATGCTTTTCCAGGTCCCTTAATAGTCCTTTAAGGCAAAGCAGAATTGGGATGTAAACAGCATGTTGATCGTAGGCATGGACAATAGCAAATTGGAAGGTGTTTTGAACAGTCAAGGTGAATGAAAAATAATTCCAAGAGACCAGAGAGCAAAGTGGTCATGGCAAGAAAGATCAAAGAGACTTAAAATGAGGAAGTGCAGTGACCTTATCATATCTTCGCAATCAAAACATATGCTGAATCTAAAACAGCTATTGTTGTCTGAAAAAAAATAGAATATAAAAAAAGAGAATATAATCGATGCATCACTGCAAGTTTAAGAAAAAATCTTGAATTGCTTTTATCAATAACTTTAGACATTATTTCACGCTAACAAAGATGTTCTGTTGTAATCTAAAAACCTTAATATTTTCCTTTGAAATAAATTTTTTTTTAAGGACAGTTCGTTAGTAAAACAATTTACTGTTGCAGACAACATAAGCACTACATCATCTTTGGAATCTAATTTACAGCCTGTGGAAACTAGCTGAGACTCTGGGTCATCCTCTCTCTCTCTGGAGAGGAACTGGCCAAGCTGCTTTCCTTGCATCTGGGTGATCTAGTTTGGAAGTGGACTGCTACTCAGAATGTGGTGGTGGCTCTCTCCTACATGACTAAGCTCCCAGAACTGGAGACAGCTTGTTTCCCTTGGCCAGGGCAGAAGCTGATGCTAGCACGTTCTAGACTCCCGTTTATCCTCTAAAGGTCAAGCCAGAGTGAGACATAGCCGTTTGCTTTCTGTGCTGCATTTATGGCAGTGGCAGCTACTGCTGCTTGCACAGGGCCGGGCCCTGTACTGACAGTCCTCTGCTTAAGGCAGCTGCCTCCCTCTGCCAAGAGAAGGAAACGACAATTTTCTTTAAAATTGAATTTGCCCAGAATCTTTCCTTTCTAGAACACACCACAAATGCCCCCATACTGTTCAGAATCTCTCCGGCCCACCCCTCTGTGGAGGGGGTTCTTTTTAAACTTATTGAGGACTCGCCTCTTGAATGGTTTGAGCACACAGCAGGAAGGCTGTGCGCAAACTTTCCTTGTGCCACTGTAGCACATTCCAGTTCATACTGCTGGTGCTGCGGTTGCCCACAGATTGCCCACACTTCTGCCTACAGCTATGAAATCACCTAATCATGTCTCAAGGGTTGATATATCACTCTGATCAGTTGTAATGGGTCAGGGCTGTTACTCCAGCAGTACAGCAAGGGTGCCCAGGTACAGAGAAGCTAAGAGATGTTTCTGAGATGCACGAGTCTGTGGGTGAGAAGGAGCTGAATGGTGGAGTCACAGCTGCTGCCTTGTGTACTGGCTGCCAAAGTAATCTTTGTGTTTATTTTTTAATTCCTGAGCCCATCTGACTAGCTGGCAGAGCTTCCAAACGTCCACCAGCCAAAGCTGGTCCTACCAGCTGTATGCTGTTCAGTTTGCATGCTGGAGGAAGGAGCTTCAGCAGCTGTGTGCCCTTCAGGTACGGGGTGTAGGACATTGCTTCCAGCAGGAGTACGTTCACTCCTCCCCCTAACTGCTGAACAACACAGGGCTTCCTTGTGTTGGGGTGGGTCCATATTGCAGTAGGAGATAGGAAGGTATATTTGCACAGATGGGGTAAGAGGCAGGACCCTGCTCAGAATTCTGTGCAGGACCTTTCCCCCTTTCCTCTGTTCTTTATAATCTCTCTCCCAAGGAGCTGTAGCTTGCTGTACTCAGTACAGTCCTGGAGTGTTTGTGAATTAATGCATTGTTTCATTTTCTCTGAATGGACACCATTTGGGGCTGGATCCTTTTTCTCCCACTGGCACTGAAGAAGCTGCAGTTGGAGACTTCACAGCCTCAGAATGAAAGAGTCAGTTACTATCTCAGCATCATGATGTCATTTCAGAATGAAGGAAATGGCAGTCTTTCAGCTTGCACTAGCTCATGTTAATTAAGCAAATATATGCCCTCCAAGAACCCTCATGCACAGTTTGACTGTGTTCAGAGGTGGACTTTTTTCAGCAGAGCATCAGGAAGACCATCTAATACAAGGCTCAGCTTTTCACTGAAGTGTAGCAAAAGCACTGAACCATAGTGATATCTAGGATCTTGTAAGAGTTTTTTCAGAAGTGCCACCCTGAAGTGATATGTTCATAACATCAGGTAAGAGATCAGAAAGTTAGGAAGAGTCGTTTTTTAATCACTGTGGCTTGTGTGCCTTGAGAACATGTCCAGACTGTGAAACTTTGGTATTTTTTTAATCAATGTACTACTGGTGTTTGCTTTACCGGTAGAACCTGACCTGGTAAGCCCAAATAATCTTAGGGAGAAGGGAGGCAAAGGGTGTGGGAAGGACAAAGGAGGTAATGAGGAATAAAGAACGCTCCCTGGATGGGGAGAGGATTGGTTCCTACATGGCCAGATGAACAGTCTCCATCCTCTGTACGGCAAGGTCCTGAGATCTCTGCAGCCCAGACTTCACATCCTGCTATCGGATACATACAAACATTGGTAAGACTCCTCCTCTGAGCTTTCTCTTTTCCAGGCTAAACAGTCCCATCCCTCAGCCCTCCTCTCATCAGAAGTATGCCAGTCCTTTAATCATCTTTGTGGCCCTTATGTTCATTACGATTTGGTGTATGAGTCTGAGCATCATGACTGACTTCAGCACAGTCTCTCCCTCAAAAGGTGACTTTTTAGTGCTCTGGCCTAGATGATCATATTTCACAAAGATGAGAATCAGGGTCCCACTGCTCTGACAATTGGTCTCTGATTTCAGCACAGTGAGTTGTAACCATGATTCTTCCAGTTCTGATCAACAGAACAAGACGACCTCTGAGGTTTGATGGTCTGAAAGATTAAAGCAAATGACAAGCAGCAGCTCTTGTAGCTATCCTTGCCAGATCTTCTAACCAGCCCAGAATTTATTATTCAACTACAGGGATTTTTAGGTGCTTTCAATTTGAGTGGCAAAACACATTGCATACAAGGATCTGTATTGGCAGCATGACCTCCTTTTCTGCCTCCACAACCATCTGTCTGCTTCTAGGATCATCTCTTTCTTGGGCATCCTGTTTGTCACATAGTTACTCTACACCTCTGTCCTTTGCTTTAGCCTAGACCGACCGCTTCACGTAGTCCTCTTTGCTTAACTGCTAATCACTGAAACTGCAGTGTCTGATCCTTCGTTCTCTCGCCCTCTATCTCTCTGCGCATGTAGATGGCTCATGGTTAATTCACACCAACTCCAAAATATATGTGGCTGTGCTCATCACTTGCTATCTTCCACCATAACCAGATTAATTCTACACTCAATGGGCCATATAATCACGGAATATCTCAAGTTGGAAGGAACCCATAAGGCTCATCGAGTCCAACTCGTGCTCATCGCAGGACTAGCTAAAACTAAACCATATGACTACGAGCATCATCCAGACACTCCTTGAACTCTGATGGGCTTGGTGCCATGACCACTTCCCTAGAGAGCCTGTTCCAGTGACTGACTGCCCTCTCAGTGAAGAACCTTTTCCTAATGTCCAGTGTGAACTTCCCCGAGGCAGCTTCGTTCCATTTCCTTGTGTCCTATCACTGTTCACCAGAGCGAGGAGATCAGAACCTCCCCCTTTGTTGCCTGCCTTGAGGAACCTGTAGACTGCGTTGAGGTCACACCTCAGCCTTTCGTGTATGTAAGCTATACATACTCCTAAAAAAAAAATAAATCAGACTTTTCCTCCCTCCTCACTAATGATCCATGAGTGCAGCCTGCACATCCTAAAATGCCCCTTTAGTATTAGCCATGGAAGTTCCTCTAGCATTGCCTGGAGATGCTGTTGTTCATCACCTGTGGGACGTTTTTGTGTAATGCCTCCATGGGCAGTTCCTGCTGTCTGCCATCCAAGAGGTGGCTGCCCTGTGGAAAGAGAGCTTTATGTGTGCCCTCTGTGGCCCTTCAGGATGGTGATACTACTTCTGCGCAATGCTAAGTAACATGATCTATGTGGAGGAGTGTCTGTCTTCTGAAATTTCAGTGAGGTCATCAATGAGGCATTTGTGTATTAAATCTTTACATACGCTATGCAGTAAGCACTCTGTGTGGGTAAAAGGTAACTAATGCCATGAGTCAAAAACTACCTAAGAGACAGAAAACAAATTAGAAAGCATATGGTCCAGTTTGTGCAGCATCCAGAGGTAAAATATAAGGGCTTCATGATTTCCTACTAAATATAAAACTGATCAATACAGTAATGATGAGGAAAGTGGTTGGAATAAACATGGAGATGGCTAAATTTGTAGATGACTCGCTTATATCTAGAAAAGACTGTGAGGAGCTTCTGCAACTAAATTGAACAGTCATTGTGATGTCTCAACGCAAAATCAAGCACACTAGAAAAATTAAACCTTCCAGACTCCTTATAAGGGCTCAATTAATAGTGTCATGGCAGGGTGAAATTTGTATGTCACTGTATACCTGTAACTGAAGATCTTTATTTGGTGCAAAGCTAGTGTCAGGTTATGTTATGGTGCATAAAAAAATAGGATGGGGAATGATACAGAAAATACAATAATGCAACCCTGTGAATCTTCTGTGTTGCTTCTCTTCTTGTATACTTCTACTCTTAATGGCCATAGCAGAACTAGAAGAGTTTATGGGATACATGACAGTGGTTATGAGGGACTAGAGAAACTCTCCACTTAAGGAACAGATGGTAAAGACTGGGGGCTTTCTGCCTTGGTGGGGACACGATGGATAGAAACATTCTCTGGAAGTGCACAGACATTGTGATGATTGCAGTAATCAGAATGTGCCTGAACGCACAAAGTGAAGATTTGTACAAAATGAGAAATTCAATGCTAATGAAGTTTACTCCCACAGTTACTGGGGGAGAGGAGATTTTGTTGAATGTAGCAGCTTGTGAGCATAGTATGAGAGGGCTGAGCAGGGTCAGGGGTCTACGTTCCGAATGCACCTGGAGATCTGTGGTCAGAGAGCTTTTTTCAGATGTTTTTTCCAGGCAAGTTGAAGCCAGCAGTCTTCAGGAGCCTGAGAAGGATATTCCTCATACCGGTAAATGTAATTAAGGGATTTTGCCATTTGCAGTGTTATTTCCAGGCATGCATTTCACTGTCATAGGGCTTTTGTAAAGACAAATATCTGGCAATGACCTGAACAGTGTGTTTTCAATCACTGTGTCTGCAATGTCAGTCACACCACTACTCATTTCTGTTGCACATAATTTTTATGAGTAAGAAGAATAATGCCCCAGTCTATGTGTTTAAATCCTTTGTCCGTGCAGCTGCTTCTGCAGGCCTGTATAGAGGAAGCAGCCAGCAAAGGGCTTCTCAGACTGATGAGCACTTGGATTCAAGGAGGCCTTGGGATGATGGATATTCCCTCAGCTGGGCACAGCCCAGCGTTTGCTCTGTCACATACTGTCACAGAGCTGCGGGAGCTGTTACTGGCCCAGGTGTGAGCAGGGGCTGGGGCACTCGCCCGGTGAGTTAACAGGTTGGTTAGGTCACTGTGTTGCCGTCTCACTCACAGTTTGCAGTTCAGCCTGGAGTTTGTGTGCTGTTCTGCTTTATCTCTGAACTAAGCTGAAGAACAGTTTGGGGTTTTGGCATGTATGTGTGTGTGTGCAGAGATTCAGTGTTTCCGGAAATGGCCTGTCTGTATGGCTGTGCTCCTGTACCCTGCTGAGAACCAACTGCTGCAACTGAAGAAAGAATATCTGCCCAACCGTGGGTCAGGAGCAAAGCTCTGGAGGGCTGCACTGCTTCACAGAGTCATAGAATCACCAAATCGTAGGCTAGAAGGGACCTCTTGAGATTGTCTAGTCCAATCCCCCCCAGCTCAAGAAGGGTTAGCTAGCGCAGGTTTCCCAGGACTGTGTCCAGTTGGGTTTTGAGTATCTCTGAGGATGGATACTCCACAACCTCTTTGTACAACCTATTCCAATGTTTTAACACCCTCACAGTATAAAAAGTGTTTTTTTGTGTTCAGATGGAATTGCATGTGTTTTAATTTGTGCCTCTTGCCTCTTGTCCTGTCACTGGACACTACTGAGGAGAGAGTCAGACTTCCTCTTCTCCATTCCCTCTCATCAGGTATTCATACATATTGGTAAGATCCCTCCCCCACCCCAAGCCTTCTCTTTTCCAGCCTAAACAGTCTTAGCGTGCTCAGCCTTGCCTCATATGAAAATGATTCAGTCTCTTAATCATCTTCATGGCCCTTCACAAGACTCAGTACTTCACCATTCCTACCTTCCATTTGCCAGCAGCTGCTGGCCCCACAGCTTGAGCCCTTCTCTTTCTTTCAAGTATGACGGGGACAGCCCCTCCGGGGGGTGAGAGGATGCAAGCAGAATGCTAACCAGCCACGCTTTGTTTACCAGTCTCAGCAGTGACAGTTCAGCTGCTTGCGTGTGAACAACAGAAATGGCAAAGAGCAGCAGTATTTTCATGCCTGTTCGTCCTGCAGATGGGCCCCTTTCCCTGTACAGCTGGCATTGTCCACGAAGTGCTGCCCAGCCTGCAGCCCTCAGGCTGGCATTGCCTCTGCAGCGCTGTGGCACCTGATGCCTGGAAGGATGCCTGCATGCTGGCCACCAGTGACTACAGTGTGCCTGAGAGCCATCCTTTCACGTGGCACAAGAGACTGCTGGTACTGGTTCTGTACAAGCAAGCTGTGTTCTCGAAGTGATGTGGGTAACAACTACCAAAACAGTCTGCCTGGCATGTATAGGCAGCAAGGTGGCAGAAGTTGAAGCCTGGGGAATGGCATTGGTTTCACTCTATCCCAGACCTACTGTTGAAAAATGGGAGCAGATCGCTTCTGTTCTGGATGCTCTGAGCAGCGTGCGAGTGCAGGTCCTGGTGTGGGGTGAGCTGTGTGAAAACTGCACAGTGCAATCAGTGAGGAAATGAGGTACTTGTGTTTGCTGCTGGGATCAAAGCAATGCCAAGGTATCAGCAATGCCTTTACAATTACCATTACCTTGAGGATTAGTGGGGTTTTTCTTCTTTTGGTTGCAGTGCATGCCCCAGAACACTTTCTGGGCCCTCCTCATCTGTACCACCTGCCACCCTCCCACACTGCTCCTCACAGGCTCACTTGCAGCATTCCTTGTTTGTGTATGAAGGGTTTGGTTCCCAGCCTCTCCCATCCATAAACCACATCCCACATCAAGTGGCAGAAATGCCACTGAACTCAGTACAAGCATTTCCTTTGCACAGTGGTGGTTTTGTTTTCATCTGGAGAGACTGTTTTTAGACAAACTGAAAGAACACAAGTTCAGAAAGCAGCTAGAGATGCAGAGTGTAAGTAGTTCTGCTGAGAGCTTAGAGCTGCTCTCATTTTGGGCTGAAAGTTGCCTTCTGGGCATATCTATCTGGTCTATACTTAATTGCTGGCAGCCAGAGTAAAACATCGCAGTAAACTGAGTTTGATTAAAGCTATACTAAATACTGGCCTTTCTCTGACTTCATTCTTTTTGAGTCCTTTTGGTGTCTTTCTTTGAAATACCATTTTGATCAAGCTAGTTTAGAAGGATTGAGATCTGCTTAGAGAGCTGATGGGAGGTTGTGGAATAGAGAGGGTGGAAAGAACAACATTGTCAGAGAGCAACAGTTGTCCTATAAATTATACATTCCAACAGTTAAGTTCTATCTGCCTGGCTTGTAGAGTGAATGCAATGTCCAGAGGTAGGTATATGCAAAGACCAGAATCCAAAAAATTATGTGCTGCCTGCAATGTCAAGGGAAATGCTGCAGGAGGGCCCTGTACATCGCCCTGCTTCCCAGAGCTGTTTGACATGGGTACACAATGATGGCTCTATCCCCGCCTTTCAGGATGGCAGGCACTCACCACTGTCCTTTCTAATAAATTAATAGGGCCCAGGCATTATGGCAATATTTTACCAAATATGCCTGTAGTGCCCATGCCAAGGTGAGCACACAAACTGCTTTTTTGCACTACCAGGCTCTTGCTTGCTCTTCTTTGGTTCCTCCTTTTTTCCCTAAATATATACACAGAGAGAGAGCAGAGTCCTCTCTGGGTGCCTATTTGTGACTCTCACAGGAGGGAGATAGAACAAGCATTCTTGTCATCTAAATGGTTCCCATAGCAGCAGTTCACCTCTAGGAGTGCACGTTTGTTTTAAAGAAAAACACTTCATAAGAGAAAAAACTTGCTAGGAATGATGAGAGATTCATTATTAGTGCTTCACCACTGTACTGAAGGATGAGTTGGCATGCACCAGCTGGCTCACAAAGCCCTGTGGTGACTAAGGTTTGGACAACATCCAGAGATACCTCTCCATAGTAGCTGCGATGAGGCAAGATATTTCCGTCTGGAGGGGATAATTGGTCTGTGCCAGCGTTTGCGGGGCACAGCTGCCTGGCACAAGTGAGCAGCTTGATATGCCTGGTACTGTGGACTTCAGAACATGTTGGAGTTGAGTTGCAAGTTCTGCTGATCCAGAACTAGGATTCTTTCCTTGTTACTGAAAAGAGTTTGCTTTGTTCTATGAGACCCAGGTATTAAATTGGGCCTGGAAGGCAAGTTGAAGCCTTGCAATCAAGCTCATGTTGAAGTGGAATTTCTGAGGCTAAAACATCAGTAGGCAGATACTGTGTCATCAGCTTCTCCCATCCTGTCTAATCCCTTGCCTCTTCCCAGGCCAAAGAACCCTCCATCACCGGAGTGATACCCTGGAGACAGTGATCCTGGTAAATCCCAATGTGGACAGCATTGTGTCTGAGGTAAGGACCAGATGCAGCGGGTTTTCTCTGCATCAGCTCTCCTGCCCTTGCTTGACATAGAGGTCATGATTATCACACTTTGCACCTTCTGGAGAGTCTGAACTTGTTGCCAGTCTGCTGCAAGGTGTGGTGAAGTGGCCAGGTGTTCTGGCCTTGTCAAGAAGATATATGCAGTAACCAGTATTCTGTGGCAGAATTTACTGCTAGACCAAGAAACACATGAGAGTGTATGGTGTGTCTTGTGTGCTAGCCCTTTAGGAATGAACTGCTTCCTGGAAGAGTTAATGCCTTAGAATTGCCCAATTTTAAGGATTTCTCAGGAGCTTGTAGAGTTTCCTAGCAAACAAGGTGGAGGGCTTCTGAACTGTGCATTCTAGTTTTATGAGATTCTAAATGTGCTGACCTCTTACATGGCAGTGTAACGCTAAATATTTTTTCTTAGCATTGGCCTACTTTCTCAGTGTGAATTATGGCATGACATGGAGCTGTGTCAGGCAGGCAGTAGCAGTGTCTTCTCTTTTCAGTAACCTACTCTCTTGTATGTAGAAATCTTATGTTTTGGCTATTTGTGAATAATGCATAAGTATCACTTGTCCATGTGATTGGGTTTCTGGGTGTTGGTAAGGAATACAGATAACTTTTTGACTGCAACACTCTGTCTCATGGTAACAGGTCCGCTCACTGGTGTGTGATTCATCAGCCCACAAACTACTGATCTTCTGTGGTCAGAGCTCAGACCAGGAAGGAGACTTGATCCTGCAGACAGGGACCTTCACTTACCAAAAGTTTGCTGAGATACTTTCAGACCCAGAGGTGAGTCTAAGCAGTAAGCCAGTGCGTCTCCTCTTGTTCACAGAGTGCGTGATAGAGCAATGCAGCCTGTGCCACTCCTTCAGGTGGCAGATCCGCAGAGGGCTTGAAATCCAGCAAAAAAGTGCACACATGCTATAGTCTTGGGCATCTTGCTTTAACTCCCTGGCTTAAGTTTTACAAGATGGCAGGCATGGGTTTGCCTGGGATTCAGCACTGAATTTAGACAAGATGGCTCAGGGTTTGTCCAGTGGGGTCCTGAGAACCTTATAAGACATGTGTGAACATCTGCTCCAATGCTAATTATCTTAGCTAGGTGTACTATAGCTTTCCTCAGAAGGTTTAAGCTCTCTTTCTATTGGTGCTTGTTGCCAATACAGATATGCTTCTTCAGTTTTTGATAAGCCCTACTTCCACTGACCATTGTGTGCCAGACGTTTAGAATGTCTCCATCTGCAGGAATGGCTGGGTTATATTTTGACAATTGACATCACTGTTGCTGTAGTTACATCAGCAAATCTGTCCACCTTCATTTATTTTAGGCTGATTGTTCTAATTTATTTCTTATACCCATTTATTTGGACACGAACTAGTCAATTAAGGACTGTCTAAGCAAGAGAACACAGTGTAAAGAAGTGTACTAACCTCATTCCAGATACTTAGGAAGTCTGAGGTTTAATGCTTCTTTGCTCGGGATATGTTCAGCATAGCTCAAAGGAGCCTTGGAAATTATATCGACCTTATTTCTACTTATTAATCATGTAGCATGTCCCCAACCCTGTATGTATATCAGAAATGGAGTCACAACTTTCAAAACAGGTCCCAGGAAAGAAAATTAATCTGAATAAAAAAAGAAAGTCCTATAACACCAAAACTGCACAAAGAAGTGCTGTATGATCGTTCATTAGCCAATGAGTGAGGATAAGTTCAGACAATGATACTTAGCATTGAAAAGGGTATCTCAGGGTTAGAATTCACAAATCAAAAAGAAACTGCTACTTTTGAGCCCAAGCCAGGGACTGATATCCCAGGTTAAATAGGAAGAAGTAAGGAAAGAAGACAAGGTGGTTCCTGCTTTCATTTTCTTTCCTAAGGTATTGTCACCATGCACTCCCAACAGTCAGGAAGCATAACAGCCCATCAACATTAAGAATTTCAAAAGAGAGCAGAACATGCATCTATTTGCAATGGACTTTTGGACTGTTTAATCTATCCCCAGTGTTTTCTGTCAGTAAAGTGCTCATGGCGTCTTCAGTATTTCTGCATTGACTGGCTATTTTTTTTTAAGTGCTGATTTGGTCTGAGAGCTCTATTTGACCTTTATTTGTCTGTGCTTGTCTCATTAGGTCACCCAGATTCTTAGCAACACTGATTCAGATACCAAGGCCTCCCTTACTGTGTCGTGCTTGGGAGAAGGAGACTGGAGCAACCTTGGGCATCCTCGATTTCAGGAAATTATTAATTTGAAACTGAATCCTGATCCAGTTCTTCCAGAAATGGATGGGGTGTCTGAGTTTGCAGAATACGTCTCTGAGACAGTTGATGTGCCATCTCCATTTGATCTCCTGGAGCCACCCACCTCAGGGGGCTTTCTGAAGCTTTCTAAACCCTGCTGCTACATATTTCCTGGGGGAAGAGGTGATTCTGCTCTCTTTGCTGTCAATGGGTTTAACATCCTTGTGGATGGTGGCTCTGACAGGAAATCTTGCTTCTGGAAGCTGGTAAGGCACCTGGATAGGATTGACTCGATCCTGCTCACCCACATTGGTGCAGACAACCTACCTGGCATCAATGGGCTGCTGCAGAGGAAAGTTGCTGAGCAAGAGGAGGAACAATCCCAGGGTTCTACCAACTACAGTGACTGGATGAAGAATCTAATTTCTCCTGAGTTAGGGGTGGTTTTTTTTAATGTTCCTGAAAAACTGAAGATGCCTGAATCGTCCATGAAAGTAAAGAGGAGCATCGAAGAAGCTTGTCTGACACTGCAGTATCTCAACAGACTAGGCATTAAATCAGAGCCTCTCTACAGGGTGGTGAGCAGTACCATTGAACCTATCACACTTTTCCACAAAATGGGAGTGGGTAAGCTGGACATGTATATACTGAATCCTGTCAAGGACAGTAAAGAAATGCAGTTTCTAATGCAGAAATGGGCTGGTAATAGTAAAGCAAAGACTGGCATAATTCTTGCGAGTGGGAAAGAAGGTGAAATTTCTGTTCCCTATCTCACATCCATCACAGCCCTAGTGGTGTGGCTTCCAGCTAGCCCAACAGAGAAAATTGTAAGGGTTTTGTTTCCTGGAAATGCTCCTCAAAATAAGATACTGGAAGGTCTTGAGAAACTCAAGCACCTAGATTTTCTGAGGTACCCAGTGGCTACTCAGAAAGATATCACTTGTGGAATACCTCCACCTGTGCTGAAGCAGACCAAAATTAAACAAAGAACTGACAGTAAAGAGAGTCTTAAATCTTCCCCCAAGCCATCTGTGACAAAGCAAGCTAAGAAAGAAGAAGCAGTTGAGGATGGGGTTAAGGAGGTAAAACCAGAAGTCATAAAGGATGCTAAAATTGAGAAAAAGGTTAAAGAACAGTCAGAGAAAATTCCTGAGAAGCCTGTTAAACATGAAAAGATAAAAATAGAAACAAGTGATGCTCTCAAAGCTGAGAAAAGAAAATTGGCAAAAGAGAAGGTTGGAAAAAAGCATCTCAAAGAGAAAGTATCCAAACTGGAGGAGAAGAAAGACAAAGAGAAGAAAGATATTAAGAAGGAGAAAAAAGACTTAAAAAAAGATGATGGAAAGAAAGAGGAAAAAAAAGATTCAAAGAAAGAGGATAAAAAGAAAGAAACCAAGCCAGAGTCCAAAAAAATTTCTAAACCAGACTTAAAACCATTTACCCCAGAAGTAAGAAAAACATTATACAAGGCAAAAGTTCCAGGCAGACTGAAAACTGAGAAGATCAAAGTCAAACCTGAAAAAGAAGTACCTGCTGACTTGACGACGTCACCGATGGAAAAGGCACCTCTACAGATGGAGCCAGGAGAGACTTCCGTAGCTGAACAAAGGTTAGTCCTGTCTTCACCAGAAGATCTTACAAAGGACTTTGAGGAACTGAAGCATGAGGAGAAAGGGGCCTTGCAGGTGACCCAAGAAATGTCCGATATTGAGGTTAGTGATAAGATTACGAGGGTACCTGAAATCGAGGTAAAAGACTCTGCTGACATGATTGCTCAGAGTTGCCTTGACGTGGATCTGATTTTGAAAAAAAACATTCCTGATCAGGGAATAACTACTATTGATATGGAAAAAGAACCACCAGGAGAGGAAAAGACAGTCCCTCAGCTAGAACTGAGAGCAGGTCATGCTGAAAAAATAGAGGATGAAAGAAGAACAGTAGATGAAACTCATGACATGAGATACTGTGAGGGAAAAGCTGAGCAGGACGAGGAAGGTCAGCTGTTTCTAGACAAAGAACAGGTACCATCACAGACAGACCTCTTAGCAAAGGGTGTTCGGTCATCAGTGTTCAGAGGGGAAGAAAAGGAGGAAGAGGAAAAAATCTATTTGGACAGAAAACAGAGGGAAGCAGAAACAAAGACTTGTGAAAAGTATATTGAGGGGACAGAGGCACAGGAAGAGGGTGAGAAGGAAAAGAGAGAAGATGTGATAGAAAAGGCAGAACTGGAAGAAAAGGAAGAACAGCACATGAAGGCAGAGGAGAAGGCAGAAAAGAATAGAGACTTCTATGAGCTGAATCAGAATGAGAAGGAGGAAAAAATATTTACCACTACAGAAAAGGAAAAAGAATTTAGTGACATGGGTGAGAAAAACAAGTTATTTGGAAAGGATGTAACAAAGGAAGAGTCGTACCTGAGCTTGCCGGTCCCACCAGGAGCAACAGCAGAACATGTTTCATACATCCAAGATGAAACTATCCCAGGCTACTCAGAAACAGAGCAGACCATTTCTGATGAAGAAATACATGATGAACAGGAAGAGAGGATCCCACACTTGAAGTATGATGTCAATGCCTATGACATATCTGTTCCTGACCACCCAGGCTCTTTTGAAGCAATACATGGAATACAGGCCATGCCTACTGCTGACCTTTCAGCCAAAGGCTATGCTGGACAGGAGTCTGAAATCCTGGCATATCCTACAAACATTGTGGCAGCACCTCTAGCTGAGGAGGAACATATATCCTCTGCTACCTCCATTACAGAATGTGATAAGCTTTCATCTTTTGCAACTTCAGTAGCAGAGGATCAATCTGTTGCATCTATAACAGCACCGCAGACAGAAGAGACTGGGAAAAGCTCTTTACTTCTAGACACAGTAAACAGCATGCCCTCCTCTCGGACTGAAGCAACCCAAGGTCTCGACTATGTTCCCTCTGCCGGCACAATCTCTCCCACATCATCCTTGGAGGAAGACAAATGTTTTAAATCTCCACCCCCTGAAGATTTCCATGCATTAGCAGAAGGAGAGAGAAAACCGGAAGCTCAAAAAAAGGATCTTCATGAAGAGGCAGACGATGAAGAAGAAGATGGGACTCCAAACATTGAAATGCCTGAGAAACTCCGAGGGCATTACAGTGCCCCCATGTTTGCTCATCAAGGATGTCCTGATAAGGTGCTAATCAGTGTTCCCATGGAAGTGATGCAAACTTCTGCTCTGCCATTATCCACTGAAGAAACACCATTTTCCCAGGTTGACTCTGCAGAGGCTGAAGAACGATGCATGAGTCCTGATGATAGTACAGTCAAAATGGCCTCTCCCACCCCATCTGGCCCCACTAGTGCAGGACACACTCCTTTTCACCAGTCTCCAGTGGAGGAAAAACTAGAAACAGTAGATTCAGATTTATTTGAAAAACAAACAGATGCTGCTGCCAAGAAATTGGAAGGCCAAACTTCTGTTGTGGTGAAGGGAGCCAAGGGTGAACCTCACAGAGAAGACGAGGTGTCTGCAGCTAAATACAGACATGAAAAAGAAGTGCCTGGACCTGTACAGCACAAGCTGGACTTTGGCAGTGACATTCCCGTGTCTCCTGGGGAGGAGGTGCAGGAAGAACCAGTGGGGAAGGAGGAGCTGCCCTGGCTTTCCTACCACAAGCAGGACACAGTGGTGATAGGGGAGGAGGAGGATCATCCTGTGCTGCCCCATCCCAGCACAGATGTGTTTCTGGAGACAGAAAAAGACCAAGGAACTAAATCCATAACAGAAAGTTTAATGGGATTTTCAAAAGACTTGTCCTTTGAGCCATTCTCTACCACAGAAACATTTCTAGGAAATGTGGATCCTCTACAGTTCACACGCCAAAGCAAATCTGACAGTGACAAATCTTCACAGTTTTCACCAGATGACACCAAATCCCTTTCTTTTACAGAAGAAAATATTGGTAAAGAAAAATCCTCAGATATTTCTGTTAAGGGAGTGACTACTGAAGAAGGAAAATTGATGTATTTCACAGGAGACACCTCAGAAGAAGAAAAATCTTCTCGTGTTTCCATTAAAGACATTTCTCCAGAAGAGACCAAATCCATGTCTCCCACTGAGAGTCCCAGCAAGGAAATCTCTTCAGACCTTTTTGTTAGAGGAATTTCTCCAGAAGACATCAAATCTCTTAGTTTCACAGAAGAGATACCTGCAAAAGAAAAAACTATGTCTGACTTTACTGACAAATTCCCTTCAGAAGCTGTGAAATCCATGGATTTCACAGAGCAGAGCCCAGCTGCATATGAAAAATCACTGAAAATTTCTGCCAAAGAACTCACGAAAGAACTATCAAAATCTTTTCCTTGCCCAGAGAGTAGCTCAGTTAAAGAGGCGTCACCCAGAGACACTTCGGCTGAAGAAATGTCTCCAGATGACAGCAGTTTATTTTCTGCATCAGAAAAGGACTCATTTAGGGGAAGAACTGCAGGCTTGGACTCTCAGGAAGTATCTCCAGATGCAAAGGACTTACACTTTACAGAATCTAGCCCAACTGAGGATAAAACACCTTCACACATTTCTGCTGAAGGTATAAAATTTTGCAGGTTCAAGGAAGTTCAGGAAGAAAAATCTCCAGAAATGGAAGACTTTTACATGCAAGGTTTAAGTTATGAGAAGAAAGTGTGGTTTCCAGAAGAGATGGAGGAGAATCTTGTTCAGGGAAGACGGCAGAGATATGATAAAGAGAGAGAGAGCACATTCTTGGATGAGGTACCAGAATATGAAAAAAAATCCCTTCCTAAAATGGGAGAGGAGGAGATCCTGTCTCCTGCAGTGCCTGGCAGTCACACCTGGAGAAGAGCAGAAAGTGAAGCATGGGGATCTGCATATGGGTATCTTCAGGAAGGAAGAAAGACTGGAAGAGGAGGGCAGTTACCCAAAGAGGAGGATGAGGATCTCCATCACGCTGAAGACACACCTGTGCTACTGCAAGCAGAAGCAGAATGTTTAAAGATGGAATCAGGTGATTACAAAGAAGATACACAGAAGAGTGCCAAACCTACATCAGAAACAAAGACAGTGGAAATCGTTTCTGCTGACATCACTCTCCCAGAAAGAACACAAATGGAAAGTTCTCTGTCTTCTCGATACATCTCTGGTGAGGGAAATCAGGACAAAACATTAACTGGAAACAAAGAAAGGCAAGAATTGTTGTTGACATCTAAACAAGATTACTCCTACTTAGATGACGAGGAGAGAGCTGTCCTAGATATCTACGCAAAGTCACTAGACCAAGCACTGACAGCATCTCCCCTGTCTGTAATGGCTACCACTCTGGAAAAGGAGACTGACACAACACCAGAAACAGAAAGGCCTTACAAGTTAGATCAGTGCAAGCCACCTTTACAGGAGGGAGTCCCATCAAAGGACACAGAGAATAAATCAGGCATCAGTGCTTTGTATCAGGAAATAGACTGTAAATACAAGTCAGATAGAAAGCAAGAGGACGACTGCAAATCCACTGAGGGTCTTTATGACTCAACAGAAAGAAAAGAGCAGATGGCAGTAGCATTTACTCTGTTGCAATCTACAAGACCAGCAGAATACGAATATATAGTAGCATCCCCAGAAGAAAGTGCTGCAGTGTCAGGGCAGCATGCACACTCCCCTCTAGGACAAGGCCCTTGTCAAAAAAGCAGTGCTGTCATGGGCCATGCTGAGGCTGTGGGTTCTGCCAGCCAAGTGGCATATCCTCCAGAGACCTATTCCAGGAGCTCCTCTAATCCTTATTCCTATGAGGAGGGGGTCTACAGACCCAGAGGTGATGACATCTCTACAAGACAAGAACAAGAAGAAAGAGAACCAACTCCTTACCCTGATGAAAGAAGTTTCAAGTATGCTGACATCTATGAGAAGATAATTGTGTCTGCAGTTGGACCCCCCTCCTTCAAACCCAAGGGTGCACACAGCCCAGGTCACACTGACAAAGTTCCAGCAGCAGCACTGGTCTCCCAAAAAGGTCCAAGTTTTCATGTCTCTGCAAAGGAAGAAGAGTCCTGCCTTTATACCTCTGCTGAGAAGGAGTTGTCATCTCCAGCATCCCCTAAAGATAAAGCAGATTCAGCCTTTGACTATACAGACATCCATGAAAGATACTTGCCCTTCTCTGAAACAGCTAAGCCTAGGATATCTGAACGACAGGAAAAACTGAAGGTGTCTTCTGCTTTGCCAGAAGAACTGGACTCGGAACTGCACCCATCATCTGCAAGTACAGCATTTGCCTCTCCCACAGACATGACTGACACGTTTTATCCAGAAAAATCAGCTGCCTATATTGATGCTGCTCATCCAGATGAGAACATAATTTTGTCTAGCCAGGAGCAGATATCTCTGTCCCCAAAATCTGAAAGCCCGAATCCCAAAGATACATACTATGAGAAAGCAGGTCGAGGGGAAGAAAGCATGAGTGACTCAGAGTTAGAAAAAGGTGCTAAGGAGAAGTCTGAAAAGGAGTCTAAACTGCACAGCCTTGTTGAAGCTGCAGGCACAGTCTATGCAGACATCTCAGCAATGGACAAGTTTCATGTATCAGAACCCCTTCTGCAAAGCAAGAGTCAGGAGTCCATTTCACCCAGTTCTACTGCCTCTTCACCCTCTGATCCAGGGTGGAAAGAGGAATGCAGAAGCTGGAAAACTCCATCAGCCACTGTTGTGGGGACATATGTTGCTGGTTACAGTGACCTGCCAGACATAGGCAGAGATGAGCAGCCTTCACAAATGTGCCATTTAAGACAAGATTCTTCACAAAAGAGAGAGGTTGCTGAAAAATCCACAAGGGAATCACATTTCTGTGTAACAGATTACCCAAGTGCAGTGGTGGTCTCAGAGTGCCAAGAGCAAGCCATATGCTTGAAATCTCCTTCCGGAAAACAGAGAGAGGCATACAAAAAGGACCAAACAGTAGAGGACAGAGTGATGGATAGTTCTT
>NW_010553845.1:34157-47651 GCF_000687285.1 Phaethon lepturus | reverse complement strand
GAAAGAGTGAAACATCCAGTATATTCAGACATGAGCAAACCTCAGCAAGACATGTAGGGGATATCTCTCTTCCTTTAAACGTTCCTTGTGCTTTGCTCTCAGACCAGGGGAAGAAAGATGAGTACTTGGAGGTTTCTGAGAAAATCAGCAGCCTCAATTCTTCTTTTACTAAGTTCTCAACGCTGAGTCCGTATGAAGAGGATAAATTGTTCTCCAAAGCTGTGGAAAGAGAGTCTGTGCCCCAACAGCAGCTGAAAGATGACTCTTCCAGCCTGTCAGAGGAACCTTCATCTGAAGCTACCACTCCTGTGATACCGACTACAGCAGAAAGTTTCTACTCCCATATGCTTTCAACATACACGGGTGCAGGAGCGGAACCAGCTACCAGGAGTCTTTGGGATATGGCTCCACAGATTCCAGATAATGCTGTGAAAACACATGCAGCTGAAACCAAAGACTTTGTGTTTGCTGAAGAACATGGTTCTCCATTCACAAGTAGCATGGGTGACAGCATTTCGCCATGCAGAAAGGAGTGCCAGAGTTCAGAGCCCACACCATTCTCTGCAGAGAAACAACGGCAACCCTGTGTAAGCAGTCCAGAGCAGAAGGCACCATTTGCAGAACAGCTGATGACACTGTCATCTCTACCTGATGTGTTGGCATCATTTCCTCATCATCAGCATGAAGATGAAACCACAGCCAATGGTCCAACAGAGGTGAGCACCAGTCTGCAAGCTTTCCAAAGTACATACCATGCAGCAGAAGCAAAAGATGAAAAAACATGTCCTGATTCTGACAGCAGTTTTTCTCCATGCACAGGCAAAGAGGACACAGAGAGGCAGAGCCGTCCTTCCTCTCTGATGTCCCCTGAACACAGTTTCCAGCCCTTTTCCCCAGATGTGCAGAGGGGTGGAAAAACAGAGGACCATGGAGATGCTTCCCATGAGATGGAACCACATTTAGGAGGCAGTTTTGATTGCGGACAGAAATCTTCGTCATGTGAATACAAGCACAGGAAGGGAGAGCTCTCTCCCTCATTCATCAACCCGAGCCCTCATGAGCTCTCTGAAGATAGTGATCTCTCACAGGAGGACGGTCATCCTTCAGTGCAAGGAAGACCACCCCACAATGGTAGTAGCCCCATGCAAAGTGCCACAGTGGAGGAAACCCCTCCGACATCAGTGAGTGATTCTGGAACCTCCCAGTCAGACTCGGATGTCCCACCTGAGACAGAAGAATGTCCATCCATCACAGCAGATGCCAACATGGACTCGGATGAAGATGCTGATTTCCTTCCAGTGGACAAAGCTGTTGGGAATGCTCATCATACCAGTTCTAGGTCCAGCCATGATCCTCAACCTGTTCCAATGGTAGATCCCCATCCCCATCCTCCTCACCCTGATGTCTGCATGGTAGACCCTGACATGTTGGTAAATGAGCAAAGCATGAGCAGAACTGATAAAATTTCCAAGAAAGACATAAAAGAAAAGAACAAAGGTGTGAGGAAGCCTTTGAGCAAACCCAAATCTTCCTCGCCTGCCCGGAAATTAGATGTGAAAGGGAAACGATCACCCACTCCTGTGAAACAGCCATCAGACAAATCTCCAAAAACTGTCCCTGCCAAAAAAGAAAGAGATGGAGGAGAGAAGCCCAAACCACGTAGTGTGCTGGTGCAGCCTGCTCACACAGAAGATGAGTTATTCCGGAGTAGTCACAGCAACCCTGGCAAGAGCCTTGTTAATGGCATCAAAACAAACCCTGGTAAGAAATTCTTCCTTAAGAATGCATTTTCTCTTCAGGTCCAATACAGAGAAAAAGCACTGGGTTAAATGTAGCAGAACAGAGAATGGGACTTCCCAGTCAGGCATAAAAAGTTATAAGCAGTGATACGGTAGAGAGGTCATCACACAAATCACTTAGAAAGATCAAAGCCTTGAGGAAAACTCTCAACCTCTGTAGCGCCAATGCAACCACCTCTGAAGAGAGACTGACCTGTGAGACCTAATTCAGAAGTTTATAGGCCAAGATTCAGTTCCACCCAGGGGCTACATCTGTGGAGGGGCAGTAGGTATTTAGAGGTGCTTGCTGTCAAAGACATGCCAGCAATTGAAAGGCAAAATATATGTGTGTTTTAAAAAGAGGTGGCAACCTCTCAGCTTGTGAGTGGGGTTAGTGAGTTGCATTGTACTGAAATGAAGCTGTCGCTTAGAATAACAGGACACCACCATGGTTAGATACGTCCTTTCCTCTGAAACGTTAAGCAGAGATGGGATGGGAACAGCTCCCACATCTGAGTACCACACACAGGGCACTGAACAGACAGCATGACTGTTGGAAACCAGGGTCTTTTCTCTTTTTCCTAAGTAAAGGTGTGAAAGAGGGACTCAGCCTCAAGTATCTGTACAGCCCATGGCCTCTTGCTAAGTGTTCACACAGAGACCAGTGCTCTACTGGTATCCTACCAAACGATACCAGTATTAGGTGACGCAGTATTGCATCGTTGCCAATGTCTGTCCTGAGACCCCATAGTGCCAGGCGCTTTACAGACACAGAGCAAATACTAATCCTTTGCTCCAGATTGTTGAGTGTAAGAGCCAGCAGGTGGGTAGTGCCAGGGAGAATGGAGAAAACTGAAACACAGCTGATCTGCTGTGGTGTCAGCAGATGCCCATTGGAGACACTGTGGCAAAGAGAATAGTAGGAGAAGTGGGGGAACATTTGCAAGGCGCTACAGGGAGCTCCATTTGAGTGAGAGCAGCTGAAGGGGAAGACCTGAAAAGAGCCCCTCTGTGTGCGTGTTGCAAATACAACTCAGGTGAGGCAAGCTAGTGTCACTGACACATGGTGTCACTGACAGCAAGGGCAGTGGACAGGCCAAAGTGGTTGATGAAGGGGCTGCTCAGCGTAGTGGGGAGTGAGAGGAAAGCAGCAGACAGACCAGTGAGGTGATCATAGTGCCAGGCGAGGGAGGGCTCTGCAAAGGAATGTGGACTGAACAGGGGCTGAGCCAGCTGATGTTCATGAACAGGTGACAAGCAAATAGGGTACAGTCAAGAGAGAGCCTACACCAGGGTATTAGCAGAGTGTCGGTACAGAACAGTCATGTCTTAGAGGCGCAGCACAGAAAGGACTAGCAAGATGCAGTGCCTGGATACGCGAGTCTGAAGGGAGGGTTGAGATGAAGATATAGGGTGTAGAAGTTGTGCACGGAGCAGTGCTGTGAGTTGCTCAAATCAAACCTGGGATGAGGACTAGACATTCATAAGACTGGCTGAGACAGAAGAGACTACCCAGTATAGTATATGGATAGTATATGGAAGGAAGAAGAGGACAGAGGCCTCTGTGATTCCACAGAGAGCAGGAGGGAGAGAAGGGACAGTCCTTCTGTGGTTTGTGTGTGTATGTATATATGCATATATATTGCTGAGTATAGCAACCCTTGTTTGACCATATCTCATCTTGTAAATGTAAGCAGCAGCAAATGAAGAAGAGAGGTACATAAGGTTGATAGGAAAGAGCAACAGCATCCTTGGAATAGCAGCAATTCACAGGAATGGCAGAAAGCCAGGATGGAGCTTCCAGAAAGACTACTGTAATACCCTAGGATAGCATATAAAGGCCATCAGAACTGGGTTCTTTAGCAAATGTAGGTTATTAAACAAGAAAAAATGTGACTAAATATTGATTGGGATGACAAATCTGTGAAACCTAATAATGGAGATTTTTTTGATTCCCTTCCCTAGGAAAAGCTTCTGAGCCTAAAGCCTTCCAGTACCTCCCCAAAGAATAGCAGAACGCCCTTGCCCTCCTAAGAGTCATGACAGCACTTGCCCAGAAATGCACCCAGGTGACCTCTGAACAGCAGAGCCTGGATAAATCTTAACTTTGTTGCTGCAGCTGCAGGGAAAAACCTTTCTGGAATTCAAGTCCTTCAGTGTTGAGTGTTTGTCCTTTCCAGAAGGGTTTTGATAACATCTGTTTTCTTTTTTCCAAAGCTTCCAGTAGTCCTAAGAGCAGTTTGCCTGTGCTCACAGGTCCACCTGTCTATGTGGACTTGGCATACATCCCCAACCATTGCAGTGGAAAGAACACAGATCCAGAGTTCTTCAAGCGGGTTCGAGCATCATATTATGTTGTGAGTGGAAATGATGCAGCCAATGGAGAACCAAGCCGTGCAGTGTTGGATGCACTCCTGGAAGGGAAGTCTCAGTGGGGGGAGAACCTGCAGGTAGGTCATGGAAATGCCAAGGAGTGTGTGTGATGCTCCTTGTGTCACACATGCTGGGGAGAAGGTGTGTGTCACAAACATGCCCAGAGGGAGTACACTAAGAGGAAGCAAATGGTACTGGGCATGTCCTGCTTTGCAATCTTAGAAGAGTACCTGTTTGTACCTGGGAGAAGGACACACACAAAATGGTGTGAGTGGAAGCAGATATGTCCTCCTTTCCACATCCTTCTGAGGGGTGGAAGCACTCAGAGATCATACATTCCTTATCTGCTGCAGGATGAGCCTATCCTCAAGCGAAAACAAGCACCATCACAGTCTGAATTTTCATCACAGTCTCCCACACACAGTGGCATTTGTTGCTAGCCTTGCTTGCTAAAGATCTTTCTGATACCAACTTTTATTAGTGCTTTTAAATCAGAGTGTACTTACACATAGTTCTTGCTTAGTCAGGTTTGCAGGACGTCCTGGATGGGCGCTCTTTCCAAAGACAGGAACAAGAAAGCGGGTATGTACTTTCAGATGAGGCAGCCTCAGATTTCAAGGTCCCTGAGTTGCGCATCGGGTCAAATAATAGGCACATAAAGTCTAATATCAGGCCATTAATAGTGACACTCTCAGCATTGTTCCTTCTCACACTGAGGGATCTTTCTAAGGCCATTTCTGGAGCTCCACAGAGAGATGCTCTCCCCTGCACTGCAGGCATTTTCATGATTATGGTGTTAGTACTGCCAGCTTGTATCCAGCTCAGAGTGCCATTGTGCTGCTACTGCATAAAATAAAGCACTAGCTCTGCCTTAGAGAACTTGACATCTGAAAGACATTAAATAGCACAAGCAGTACCAAGGGTACAGTGTTCCAAAATCAATGGGAAATTTTAGCCTCAGCTCCTATGGGCATTGTTTGTCACTGCAGTTGTTCTCAGACAATCATCCCTGCTGCTTTCTTTTCCCAGGTGACACTGATCCCAACACATGATACTGAGGTGACACGAGAATGGTACCAACAGACCCATGAGAAACAGCAGGAGCTAAACATCATGGTACTGGCAAGCAGCAGCACTGTTGTGATGCAGGATGAATCTTTTCCAGCCTGTAAGATCGAATTCTAAATCTCCTACACTTTGTGTTCATCCATTGACTCTCCAATCACCGATGCAACATCAGAGACACCATCTAATCACAGTCCAGTTCTTCTCTGGTTTAGTCCTCTACATGGTTCCCATTTGTCAGGCAATCGGGTATCCATCTAGCTCAGCACCAGATGCCATGAGAAAGAAGTGCAGCACTCTGTAATATTCTGGACTGAGCTAAGAGTTTGTGCAAGAGCAGTTGCAGGCCAGGGGCACTTCCACTTTCCCTGCTTTATCCTGCTGCCTGTACAGTTTCTGTAGACTATCTCGGCTGCCTTGCTGCTGTGAGAGCTTGTTGTACTCTCTTCCTGGCTGCCTTTGCCATTTAACTTGTAGCACCATGAACCTCATCTTCCTGGTGAGGGCTGAAGTGCTGCTGCTGCATGTAGACAGTGCATGGAGGGTGGGGGGGCAGAGAAGAAAACTAATTTGCGAAGAAAATGCACCTAGGAGATGAGGGAAGGGGAAACCCTCCAACTGTAGCATGACAGTGAAGGTCATTCTTCCATCTCCCATCCTGAACATACAGGTGGTGTTCTGAGCAGGGGGACCCATACTCCAACTAGGCAGGACCACTGTTTGCCAGCTCTGCAGGTTTCTGTCCCAAGTATTTGGTTGTGGCATCCTGCAACACCTGCTCATGATGCTCAAGAAGCTGGGATGAAGGGCACGTTTGTTTGGGGGCGGCAGTGGGAGCAGAGGGTTCAGCCTGTTGCTCTTTGCTACAAAGAGCACATTCCTAACCTGCTAACTTGAGCTTTGTACACACAGAGTGGCCAATTTACTCCCGCACATCAGCAGTGTGACAGTAGGAGGCACAGAGGGGCTGTTGCCTGAACAGTCACACAAAAAGAGTATCCAAACGCACAACTACAGCCCCCTCTAAAGTAGAAGGGCTGAAACAACCCTGGCCGCTGTTGGCCTAATATGTACATGAAACCTCCCTGTCCTTGTAAACCAAAGGCTTTCTTGAGGATTGTAGTGAGGCAGCTGAGGAACCCGCATGCCACACTGAGAGAGGCTAGTGTCTGGCCAGTGTAGCTGATGTGTGCCAGCTCTGCAAGCAGCAGCAGTTTCCTCGCTGCCTGTATGCTGGCAGTCCAAGACTCTTAGACGGGTTCAGGCTTTTTGTTGTCCCTTTTAAGCGTCCAGGATGCAGGGAGTAGAACCTGTGGTGTGAGGAAAGAGAACCCCCTTTCAAAAACAGTTGGGGAAAGTAGTTTAGTAAGTGTAGTTGCTCTTAGTTCCTCCACACCCGTGGGCAGGGACATGAAGACTCTTGTTGCCAGCATACATGAGGTGCTGCCAAAACTGTGCTGTGCACACCTTGCAGCTCATTGCTAGTACACCTATTGTGGGCGTATGTCCTTGCTCTCTGGCCATCCTGGCAGAAGTGTAGTTGTAGAATGTAGTGGATCATTGCTACTGAACCGTCACCCAGAGCCTCCTTGGCATGCAAACCCTTTCCAGCAGTGAGGCTCCAGGTCCCTGCAAGGAGAGCGGCTCCAAGAGTGTTAGTGCTCAGGTGCACTGAGCCTGCAGCACCGGTGAGCCTTTGCCACATCTGAGAACATTACAAGAGGGTCTTATCACAAAGATGGCTTTTATCTTTCTGTAAGAAAAGGAGAGCGGCAGTAAGGTGTGCTCTGGGGACGATGAGATAGAAGGCGGTGCTGCAAGGCTTGACGTACAACTCAAAGGTATTTCCATCTGCTGTGTCATCCACTGTGCTTGGCCCTGATCTGAGGTCTGACTTCATAATAAGCATCCTAGGACACTGTGTTGTGCTTGTCTGGGACACTTCACTCTCAGTGCTAGTTTTCTGGTAGCTGACATAAAGAAAATGCTGCTTAGAAACCTGCTCCTGGGACTAAAATGGAATTTCTAGGGAAATGGTTTATTTTGCATTTAATTTATATATTTATTTTTTGATGTTAAGCTGCATTTTGTGTGGATTTAATATTTTAATTTATACATATTAACATGACACCATGTGCTCTTAGTGTCAGTTCAGAGGTTTCTCAGTACGAATACTTAGATGCTGCAATTTAAACAACAGTATAAAAATACCATAGAGAACTTGCTGGTAGCAAAAGGGGTCTCTGCCTGCAGGCTGCAAGGCTGAGTCTAAACCCAGCAGCTGCAGGACAAAGCCTGAGGCTTGCAGCCCCTTCCCTAGGAGCAGCCGGCCCTTTTCACACAGCCCTTGTTAGGAGCTTTTGAGATTACTGAGGGATTTAGCAAATCCCTGCCCTGTGATGTATTCATTTTAACCATGGAATCATGGTGTGTCCGCCAGAATAAATGTCATTCTCTGTAACCCACTGGGGTCAGCGTCCATGAATGTTGGTTATGGCAAGCAACTGCAGGCAGTAACACACCTGCTCCTGCTTCTCCCAGACACTGTTGGGGGGCTGCTTTCAGCTTTGGGGAGGTCTTGGCTCACCGGCTCCCAGCCAGTGCAGGCGCAGGATGCCAGACACTAGAGGAACAAATGTGACCCTCTTTGACTGGCTCCCTGGATCCCTAAGTGTGACTAGGCATAAAAGCTAATGCACTAACTTTAGATAGACCCACACATGAATGTTTTCTCAATTTTAAACTTGAAGCAATTCTGAATAAGCAGCAGTAACAGTGAGGCTTTGCAAGGTGCCTGCATCCTCCAAGCAGGAGTGCAATCACTGGCATGTGTTCCAGTAAAAACATCTGCCCTCCACGTGCTGTGCTCCTGCACTCCGCAGCTGTGCTGCTTGGACAGCTTTATCCTACACCAGTTCGCGTCCCTGTCCTCAAGGCTCCACACCTTTTTTAGTCTTTTGTGGCAGTCTGTTCTGCCTTCAGCTTCTCTCCCTTCCTCTCTGTCTTGCTCCCCTCATCCTCCCTCCCTTCCCTCCTGCCCACCCACCTCCCCGTCTTAAAAAGCTACGGGGGAAAAAGACTTGTAAAAATGCCAATTTGTAAAGAGTCTGACTCTGCTTAGCCTGCAGGAGCCAGCAGAACCCATCCAGAGCCAGAGGTAATACAACACTATAGAGAGAAACAGTTAAACTCTGCTTTTGCTTGTTTCTGCATGTGGGCAACAACACGTAATCTTCCTGTATGTAATAGGTACAAAATACTATTTTAAACCTATAATTAAAAAAGTGAACGTCTTAACTGTATTGAAATGGCAATTTGTGCTCCTAGCTTCTTCTATGCTAAATGTTTTAAGAACAGAGCCCTGATCCTTTTCTTCAGCATCATGTTTCTATTTGAATTTAGTTCCTTGAGTTCTGTCCTTTTGCCCATTTCCATGTGAAACACTCTGTAACTAACTGCTGTCAAGAGAGGAGCCCAGCACATTAATAATAAAGCCACATTGATGCGAACAAGAACACTTCCAACTGTTTCAAACGCTTCTTTGAGTGAGTCCATACTGTAGGCAGGGGGCACACAGACACTGCTGCCATACCTTCCCTCCTGCGCTGGCCAGCTGCCCCCCAGCCGATGAGTTCAGGCTAGGCCCGGCTTTTCCACTAATACCACATCTTCACTCACAGCTGCTAAAACTTCCTGTGGCCCCAGGGAAGGACACACACATCAGGGCCATAGAGCCTGCCTGGGACACCCACCCCTCCCTCCTTGCCCCCAGCAGTTTCCCTATTGCAACAGTGGGCCTTTGTACCTCTGCAGCACTCCAAACCATCCCCTGAAGGGGAAGTCACTTTATTTCAGCCATTTTAGCTACTCAGCAGAAAACTAGGACAGCAGCCCTCTGCTCTGCCTGTGCTGGATAGCAGTCAGGAGTGGCTGATGCCCAGTCAGCTCTGCTCCTGCCTGGGTGTCCTCAGGAGGAAACACTATGACACAGTTGAATGCAAGGGAAAAGGAAAGCAGGTCCTGGGTTATGACCCTCGGAAAAGAGGCCATTGTGGCCATGGAACATACCACAGCTTGTGCAGCACGTAATGAAGAGCTCAAGGCAGCTGCCAAGCTGTTACTGACAGGGGAGGGACCACAAACTGTTACTATAAACCAGGAACTATTTCCACAGCTCTTTCCAGCTAAACAAGCGTAGGGATATGGCCACGCTCATGAGAGGCTGTGACTGTATGTGCATTTCCCAAAGGTGTACAGTATTCGGAGTCTGAGGACCTGTTCAGCACCATCCTGCACAGCAGAGCTCCCCAGCCAGCTGTTGAGATGGAGCATGCAGGTTGTGGTGAACACATCTACTACAGGCTGTTCTGCAGGAGAAGGGAGGCAAGATCAGGTTACCGTAGCGGAAAACACAAGTGGCAGCACGCAGGGAAGTGGTGTCACATAAGCATGTCCTCAGGAAGCAATGCTCCTTCAGCAATGAGCAGGAGTACACTGAGTGCCCATGAGACCTGGATAGAAGCATCAATGTTGATCCATGGGCAGGTGTCTGCAAGGAGGCACTGGACCAGCCCAGACCTCCAAAGCAGGCCTTGGCTTTGCCAGGTCTCCAGTTCAGCAACAAATTGGACTTCTCTCAAACAAGAAGAGGCAGAGCTTCCTGGGCCTGTTGTTCCCATATGGCCAGCAAGAGCAGGCATCAGCTGGGCAGCACTGGAACCAACAGTCCTGGACCACAGGAGGAGGGGTGGGGGAATGGGACTCTCACACCAAAGACAAAAACCATCTGTCCTCTGCTGGCCAGCTGTGTCCATCACTTGCTGCGTAGGACTTGGGGAGATAAGGGTTAGTAATTTGTGGGGAAGTGGCATGGCTCCAAGAAACCAGAAGAACAGATAAGCGAAAGAGGTCCCAGAAAGGCAGCAATATGGCCTTCCTTTAATCAGCTCCTTCAGTATTTGGAAACTGATGAGCCAGAGGAGTGTCCAAGGCAACAGCAGCAACGTTGATTTGATTTTGGTCTTGTTTCAACAATCACCAGGGCTGCCTGGACCTTGCCACGCCAAAGGCCCAAAGTGTGCATATGCCATACAGCCTGACAGTTTCTCCAGCTCCAAGGAATTTGCTCGTACATGCTGACTGACAGAGGGCCTGTCACTTGCCACAGCCTCCACCAGACATTGCCGTATTCTAGCTACTCGGCACAGACAGTTGGTATTTCCTGCCTGCTAGGTCACATGACCTGGACCCATTTCTCTATACTGCTTTCCCATTGCATGCAGTGACAACAATTCAGGAAGAGTTTTGCTTAGCTGCATCTGCCAGAGATTTGGTAAGCCTGATCCAAACTATCCCAGCTACTGTAGGCAAAGTTTGTGGCTACACCCAGACAGAGATGCAGGACCATGCAGCAGCCATCACTACTTACGCAGCCCAAAAGCATTTAGAAGTGCAGCTTATGCATCAGCGTAGATTTGAGGAGCCAGAACTGGCTTTGCCAGGATCAAGAAATTGTTTGTATCTAGAAATTGTGCAACTGTCCTTTTCTTTTTTCCCTCTGTGACTCACAGCACTTCCTTACACCACCCTTCTGTTTGGAAAGGGCTTTGTCATTAATTGTTGCTGTTGCTAAGCCAAGAAAAACATGGTAAAGACAGTAAGAGCAGAGAGTCAGTGCTCAGATTTCATAACACACTTTGCAGGTATTAATTTGGAAGTGTTAGATCATCATGAAAGACCACAAACTTCTCGACAGAGGCAGCTATTAAGCAGCTCTTTTAAAATAAAGGGCACTGTCCCTTCTTGGCCTACCTTTGGAAAAGAGCAGACATAGACTAGAACCCAGTTCTTGCACTGCTGTCTGCAGCCCAGCTTTCTTCTTGGTTGCCTGTGGGACAATACCTGCCTTTGAATTCAAGACATTTGCTTTCGCAGCATAAGCACTACTAGTCACAAGTAACCAGGCTGTCTCCCTTTTACTTTGCCCTTCATCAGAAAGCCCTCTGATCCTACAAACTATTGGGAGAACAAAACTTCACGGAATCACCAGATAATTTCTGGCTAGAGGACTCCAGCAACCAAAAGATATATTCAGAAGCCGAAATTAGACACTAATTAGAATTTGTAGAAATAGTCTCAATTTAGGGATATGGATTTTTCATCACTACAAAAAGCCTTTCCAGCCTCTCTCCTGGGCCCAATCTCTCACTGAGCTGCAGAGCCACAGCAGAACAACAGCTGAAAGCTGCTTCCCAAGCGTCATTCCCTTTTCATTTCCAGGTGAAGAAATGGGCTGAAGATTGGGGAACATTATAAATAACAGTGGTTCTTGTGAGTGGCAGCAATCTACCCAGGAATTCAACTAGTGCAGCATTCAGCCGTGCCTTCTTGCAGAACATGGCCCTCAGAGCCTTGCAAGAACGTCCACTTTTGTACTCAGATGATGTGGCACATCCCGCAGCAGCGGCTCTTGGGCAGTGCTCGTGCTGCCCCTGCCCAGCTGCGGAACCACAAGGGCACTGCAGCCAGTAGCCGCTTTCTCTGGGGGAAAGGGTTCCCGGATACAAAGCGCCCTCCGGGCTCCCCTGGCACCCAGAGTCCAGGCTGTCTCGTGCACTCCTTGGCAGTATGGCAGGAGGGCGGCTGGCACTGAGAGCATCCCCTGGCTGTTTTCTTGCAACGCAGGGGGAGCAGACAAGCAGGAGGTCTGCTGGGCATTTGTACACAGTAAAGCCATCCCACCAGCAGGCTCCAGGGCGCTAGAAGGGATAAGCTCCCAGCTGTGTGAGAGCCAGGCCCTCATCCCACAGGACCCTGCTCCGTGACCTCCTCGTGCCACTCTGAAGGAGCCATGCCCCACTCAGCAATGACTGCTTGCAGCAGATGATGCTGGGTCTATCACGGCAACCACTCTGCCCAGGCCTGGGCCACAGTCCACCCGCTCCATGGGCACAGAGGTGAGCCCAGACAGAAACATGCAAATCTTGACAGGAGACAACTCTTGTGTCCAGCAGGGACCCTGCTGCTGAAGCAGCGGTGCTGGCAGTGGCAGATGCTACTACTGACCCCGGGAGGGCGCGGGCAGGATGGCAGGGTCAGGGGCACGGGCATTGCCAGAGGCATGCAAGCGGGATCTAGTGCTGCTCTGCCTCCCGTGTTCCTGCAGCCGGCAGGGGCAGGGCACACTGCAGGCCTGTGGCCTTGGCCCAGCAGGCACCAGACAGGGTATCTGTTCTTCCCAGTCTCCAATGCAGGTTTGCCAATGAAAGCCAGAAGGCTTCCCTACAGCACGAGGCAGCCCCTTCTTGCAGACCCCGGCACACACCCATACAAGAGCAGGCTGGCACAGCCCTGTGGATGAGGGGGGTCAGGCTTCCTCCTAGCACAGTGGTGCACTTGAGGCAGCTGTACGACTGCTGCCTTTCAAGTGCAAGTAAACACGACCTTTCTTAAATACTCAAACTGGCAGCTATGGATTATCAGGCATGAGAAGAGGACACGGTACTCAGGACGTGCTTGCAACTGATGAGAAGGTGTGGAACAAGTGGAAGGAGCCGAACACACTGCCACAGCATCTTCATTCTACCGCAAACCACCCTGGGACCTGGGAAGCCAGGACCTCTTCCCCAGTATGACCAGTTCTTCTGTGGAAGAAAAAAGAGGTGTCTGGCTGCCTTAAGCAAAGCACCATGCCTGTGCACTCACTTTAGTTGTGACTTCAGACACAGTTCCTTTTCCAGGATGGTGGAGAATGAGCAGGGCTTGCTGTCCCAAGCACCTACAAGCTCTGGCACATATATACTGCTGCACAAGTCAGCATCAGAGACAGAGAGACACTGGACCCACAGCATAGATTTACTGTGAACACACATCATCACAACACAGCGCAGAGATCTTTGGGCACAGCTTCAGAAAAACACAGATCCTAGCTACAGACAAACACGCAGACTTGTCCATAAATACAGGAGGCACAGGAGGCACAGCCCTGGCCTGCACTCAGGATGTGGCACGGACACCCGTGTCAATCTTGCCTTCAGGCTTGTGCTCACAAGTCATTTACATAAATATGTATTAAATACTTTTCATTTTATATATAATAAACATTTCTCCTTATTGGTTTCTAATAATCCTGATTTGTTCAAATAGCAGTTTCTTTTAATTTCTGTCACCAAGACTTCAGAGCTGTACCCTGCCTGACCCTTGGGGACTAGAAAAAAAACCCGTGTGTGTCCTCCCTGCCCACCTCTCAGCCTGGATGCCCAGGCTCCTGCCTGCCTGT
>NW_010553845.1:29997-34126 GCF_000687285.1 Phaethon lepturus | reverse complement strand
AGCTCAGCAGAAAAACATTCAAGTCCATGCCAAAGAAACATTTTCTTGCAAGTGGCAGTCTTGAACCTGATCCCCTCGTTACTCTCTTTCCCACACTCATTCAGAATGCTTTCTGCTTCTCCTAGTCTTCCTGCCGTGGACTCTCTTGGATCTGTTTTTGGTAGCCAGTGGTAGGAATTGAGAGAGGAAGAAGGAAGGAACAGAGAGGAGGTTGGTAGTTGTGATGGATCCAATTACTTTGGGCCCAGAATGCCTTTCTCTGAAGGCCAAAAAATCTCAAGGGAGCATCTGTCCCCTTTGGACTTACCACCCCAAAAGTCTTGGCCGTACCAATCCTCTAACTCCGCTGTCCCAGCAAGCATACAGCCCTTGCGACACCAATGCAGCCCCACATCCCTGCTCCATGGAGGTGCAATGCCAGTACCAAGACTGCATTTGTTGTTCATTTAACAAGGCAGATGGGGTGGTCTTTTGCCAAATGGCAAAGAGCTGGCTTGTGGAGGAGCAGAGCAGACTCTTCCACACCCCAGAGTCCTGTGGCCTTGGGAGATGGCTTGTGCTGTGGACAGCCAGCTGCATGAGGTGCTGTGCAGGAAGTTGGGCTGCCTCCAGGCTAGAAGCACGTGCAGTGTGCTGTCCAGTGAGCTGCTAATTCTGCTGATCCTCCTGACACAGCAGCTGCAGCTCCTCCGCGCTTTTCTCAGGAGGCAGAGGCTGCACCTGGCATGGGTGACCAGACAGAAGCTGGCCTGACAGAGCACTGTCCCCCACCAGCTCCTTGCCCGTATGTTCTGGGTCCAACACCTCTCCCAGCAGCTCCTCTTCACAGGGCACCAAGATCTCCTTGGACAGCCCTGACTGATCCAGGCCAGTCATTTCTGCTGTATACTCCGCACCTGGCTTCACCCTCTCCGCAGCTAGCCTTATATCAGACACTGCACCACAGTCTGGGTTCCCTGTGTTACTTGGCTCTAACATTTCCCCAGATGATTCTTCTTCATCCAGCTCCACCATGCTCTTCTCCTCTGGGTTAAGGTCCTCCACTGCCAGCTCCTTCTTGCACAGCTCCAGGACCATACCTGACTCTGGGCCCTTATGCCAGGTCAGGGTGTCTGAGGCACTTGGCTCCGCCACCAACAGCCCAGACATCCCCACCTCCACGTCAAGCCCTCTGCCTGGAGGGTGTCTCTCTCCTTGCTCAGGGAACTGGCTAGACAGCTGCTCCTCACTTTTTGGGGGACTGATGGAAAGTTTCTCAGTGAAGCTGAAACGAGCGCCATTGTCCACAGAGGTTGGGGAGGATGGGCCTGCACTGGAGACAGTGCTGGAGGGGCCACTGCTGTCTGCAAAGAGGAAGAAAAATCTTAAACATTTAGTTGGTATTTCCCCAGCCCAAAGCCTGGGCAGACCCAAGCTGTTGCAGTCCCACAATTCTACAACCAATGTGTGAGAGTTGTCTACACGCCATGCAACCTGGCAGAGACTTGCAGCTGCTCTTAGGTGTATTTCTGGAAGCTCAGATGGTGAAAACTCAAGCACAAACACTACACTTGCATTGTGTCACACAGTGCTATGTTGGCATATAGCCAAGAGTGGATTCTGCTGTCATGCAAAATGTGAAGTGTGATGTTGGGCTTTGAACTGAAAAGCCATTTCTCTCATGACCTCATTATTATGGAACACCCTCAGCTTCAACTTTGCTCCTCTTGGTTCCTGACACAATCCCTGAGTGTTGAGCTGGAGTCACCACTGGAAGAAGAAATATTGCTTCTCCACTAATGCTTACTCTTGCCTTATATCGTACAACGAGCAAAACTAGAGAATAGATCTAGATTATATCTAAACCAATAAAGGAGGGAAGATTAAATGACTGTTTGCAGTCAGATCAGTTCCCTGACCTTGCTGCCTACACAAACACACCACACACTACTCCTGGCACAAAGAGTGTACAGCCAGGAGAAGAGTAGGACTGCTCTTTCAGTGGCAACCTTGACTTGTGTTATTAAGGTACCGGCTTGTGCAGCTGTTTTCTAACCCTTTCCCCTTCGAGTGCCAGTCAGATCTGCAAAGGGGACTAAGTAACAGTCACCAGCTCTGCAGAGACTGACAAGTGAGGCCCAGGAGCTGCAGAAAAGCCTGTAAGTGAAGAACTGAATGATCAGCTGTCCTATACAGAGCTCTGCGTGAGGCATGTACATAGCTGGTTAGGAAAGGAAGGCATTTCCACATTCCAACACTGAGCTGGCCATGTGTCATGGAGAATCACGAAACTTGAAAATGAAGTGCATTCAGGCCCTCCATGTCCTAGTGCCCAAAGTAGAAGGATGTCTGGAGAGACAGCATCCATCCAACAGTAGATATACCCATGATATACAATTCTACAGAGAGTCCCTTTTTGCATCTTTCCTTGGAAGCTTTTTCACAGGGCATATGACTACTTTCCCTTTTACCTATTTCCCCTTTCTGTTTCTGTTCCTTCAAGGGAAGAGCATAGACACCCTGAACACCAATACTTGGCTTCTACCATCTGGCATCCTTCACTTCCCTCCCTCTCCATCACATTCAACCCTGATCAAGGGAGCACACTCACACCAAGGGGGCTTATCCGAACGCTGGCGCAATGGCAAAGAGGATGATGACAGGATTCGCTGGGACATAAAAGGGTCTCCTGGTATCTGGCTGCCAATCATTGAATCAAATAAAGCTTCGAGAAAAAAAATACAGAGATCAGTAATATTCAGACAGACATAAAGGAATTGCTCATAGCCCGGCAGCCACAAGCAGGCACTCCAGGAAGAGCTCAAAAACAGTGCAAATTCAGAGCCATGCCTGTCCCTCAGCTCCTGGGAATCTGAGGCTAATATTTCCCAAGCTGGCATTCATATCCACATCACCAAACTTATTAGCCACAGACAGACCTAACTGATTACTTGTCTCTCAAGTAAGTGGCCTAGGATGGCTCTGAGCTGGATCCCATAGCCCACTCCTGGGCTAGAACATCCCAGAACAGGTTTCAGAGACTGTGCTTATGGCCAGTCCTGTTAGGCTGATCTGTCACAATAATGTGAAAGACCAAGAAGTCTCCTTGTCTCAAGTCTGTTCTGGCTTACCCAGAGACAAGCCCACCTCATCAGTACCTGCAGTAGACTGGACATGTGATTCGCTGCAACTCCTGCACACAGCTGTCAGGAACTCGTTGACCTGTCGCAAAGAGAGGGAGTTGTGCAGGGTCTCCAGGGGATAAATGGTGGGAACCATGGAACAGCCTTCAAAACCTGGAAAGAAATCCAATCAGAAAATGAATAGAGCAAACAGCAACCTAAATCCATGCAGGAACACTCACGGCCGAAGGAGCTGGGCAGTCTGGGAATCAAACAGGCACACTCAGGCCTAAGGTCACCTCTTCTAGGCCAAGAAAATCACCACTAGGCAATCACATGCAATAACAGACCTGAAAGCAAGCGTCCAGGCACACGCAGAAAGAAGGGGAAGAGAAGGAAACATATCTAGCAGCAGCTGTATTTGCTGCAAGCCCATGAGCCTTTTTCCTAAAATATATGGTTATGATGGGGAACTTGGCACAGTGCCCCACACTTTACAGACACTAAACAGAATTCGAGTGAAGTCAACAGAATTTCTATGCAAGGACTCCCACCACTAGTGACACCCCAGCCTGGGACACAGTCCACCCTCTCCCCATCAGCGAGATAGTGCACACTGCTACAAATGCAGGGAGTGTCAGAACCTCCCTCCCTCACAGTAGACGCTGTGGTGTATGCGTGACAGAGTGCCTCCCAAGGAAGGGCTGGGCAACAGTTTGAATTATTTGTCCCCTTAACAAGACTTCACTGCCAGCAAACCCAGAATTAGTAGAAATCGGTATCTCAACATTTAACAGACACTTCCTCAAAGCTAAGCTGCATCACAACCATTCACAATAAATTCTTTGCCACTCAAGTCAGCAGAGTATTACGGCAAAGCATCTTCCTCTTCAACCAAGCTTCCTGGCAATGCTTTATGGTCCCAAGCCAATCTGACTGTCAGAGGAGCAAGGAAGAAACAAAAGAGTCTCTGGGCATACGGGAATGAGGCCTCCTCCTGCTCTGCACCTCTTGAGTTTAAAGGCCTC
>NW_010553845.1:25037-29966 GCF_000687285.1 Phaethon lepturus | reverse complement strand
TGTAATCGTCTTAAGCTTCGGCATTCCATTCTGTGACTCCATAGCTCTCTCCAAGGAGCTCAGAAAGACCCTGGGAAGGAATTGGGTTTGTTCCTACAAAGAAGGAAAATTACTTTGAAATGCAAAAAGTATGACAGCTCTTGAGGTACTACTGTGTCAGGATCACTGCCCAGGACACTGGCAGGCTAAAATTGATCCCTGCAGCTTCACAGTACCTAAGGAGAAGACCTAGAGCACCTGGATTATCTACTAAGAGTAATCATTGTTCCAGTCACCTCCAGGACAGTCTCTGCTCCAATCCGCTCACCTAACCCAGTTCTGCAAGAGGCAAGGAGCATGAGCCAGCAGATGGTATTTAGAGTGAATTCATGTGCAATATAAGAAGGCTGCAGACCAGATCATCACCAGTTCGCAGTGCTGCAGAAACATTCACTGCCGTAACAGCTACTGGAGATCAAACCCTTCAGGCAGTCCAGAGGTTACCTATGCCACAAGGGGCCTACAAACATCAATTCAGGACTTGAAAGATAACACATCCTTGACTAGGGCAAAGGAATATAAGACACCAGAAGAATACCATAGTCTTCTGTCCCTTGCTGAATAAGGAAGAGTATCTGTTCATTATTTTCCCATAGGCATTCTGGGAGACAGAGCTAAAGGAAAAGGGTGAGGTCAAGACTTAACGAACAGCCACACGGAGATGGTTGTGGAGCAGCATAGTATGAGGCTAATGTCATTTCACAACAGAATCTGGTTTAAGAAGGGCTGAAGTTGGCCCAGCTGCTGGGGTCTCCAAAGGAAAAGGGAAGAAGTTTGAATATAACGTAGGGCAAAGCAACGTAGTTACAAGCTACATTTGGAGGCACTGATGGAGATCCGAGTGCTTGGGCACTCCTCTAACAAAAAAAGGAAACGAAAGGTCCAGCGTTAAAGGAAACATGGAACACTGACAGCGCTACTGATGTGAAATGATACACCTACACCCCCAAAGTGCCAAATGCCTGCTCACACAGCTCTGCTCAGCACTATGTCACTTAACTGGTCTTAAGCTAGTAGAGAAAAAGTTTCCCACCTGGAGGTGAAACACTACTATTTTCAAGGAATCCCTCTCATTTGTTTATGGCAGCCCACTTCCCTGCACACCTCCCTTGACCTGCTTAGCTGCTGTGGGGAGGCCAACAACGGCAGTTTCATGCCTCCACAGTAGAGCCAAAGCAGAAGTTACTGCTACAGACCATAATCCTTGTGTGTACCACAGCAGCAGCCACAGTGCCCAGCGAAGGTTCTGAGCACTGCTGCACCACACACATTTAGCAAAGAACCAACATCTTAGGGAAAGGGCAACAAAAATAAAGCATGAGTGCAGACCATAGGAACCTTGCCAGCCTGACAGTCACCCAGTGCCGACCACTGGGCTACTGCTGATGCTTCCTGAAACTCTTTTCCTGGGCCTGCAGGGCAGGAGTCTGTGATGCGGACAATGGCACAAGAAATTAGACAGAATTCCATTCATTTTGTACCAAAGTCAAACAGTAGCCCACAGAGGAACAAGTTTTGTTTTTCATTTCGTTCAGGTTTGACTACACTAGCTGCATTAAGGGTGCACAGGGCACTCTGCTTCCTCCACAGTGAGGCCTGCCCTGCCAGAAGAGGCATGTAGCCGCGGCCTGCAGACCAGAGTAGCTAAAAATGAATCCCAGAGTCAACTGTAACCTTCTGCAGGCAAAGAGTATAGCGTGATTATGTCTCCAAAATTTTTGTTCAGTAAAATAAGAAGAAACCACCTGTTAAAGAAGACAAGATTTGGTTATGGGAAAAACCTTAAGATACACAAGGCAGAGGAGCCTGCTGACTACGTATTATTTTGGATGCCCAAGGAGACTGCACGTGATGTGGGGGAGCAGCTATGGGGAAATCACGACTCTGAATCGATAATGCAGCAGTATCCGGACACAGCAGCAGGGAGAATGGTACTGCCTGAAGAGCCATTCTGCAGACAAGAGCACCAGAGGTACAGCCCAGCTAGAGGATTACGAGTCCTGTGCTGACTCTCCCAGGCATGCTGCTGTCAAAGCTGAAGGCCCACCCACTTACAGCTGGGTTAGCTGTGTTCCAGTTCGAGCTCTTCTCCCCGGAGCTTCATGTTCTTGGTGTGTGCACACTTTACTGCACACTGTCAGAGCGTTTACTCGACATAATCAGTTTATGAAAAAGTCTTCCAGATGTTCAACGAGGAACTGACTGTCCTCTTTGAGTAAGGCTGTTTCAGGGCTGCCTAGTACCAACACACGATAGTTCATAAGAGTATTAAGAAGGTGATTTGGGTATAAGGACCCTTTTGCAGAGATTATTTAGCACACTATACCATATAAAGCAAATGGACACCCGCACCTGTCTCATGTCTTCATCTGAAACAGAGAATCACAGATTTCTAGGAGATTCCAGCAGGCAGTAGGAACACATTGATACAACTCTTATGAACAGCTACCTCTTAGCAGATGACCTCAAAGACAGAGTCAAGAAGCGCCACCTTTTTACCTGGACTACACAATGATGAATTCTGAAATAGATAGCTGCTTTATGATTACGTGGCTTGAATGCCAAGCAAATACATCGCAGATCTCTGAGCAAACCCTATATGCTGCATTACCCTACTGCTTTTTCACTGCGGATGATACTTTCACAAAAGGTACTTTCATCCATTTAGCTATACCTCTTTCACTCTTAGGTCTGAAAGAAAATTCAACCAAAGGTGTTAGCAGCAGAACTAAAATAAGCAGATTTTTTTACTGGGAAAAGGGAAGAACAAGGGAGAAAACAAGACCCTGAATTCATTTGCATCTTCCTGATTACTGCAGGAGATGTCCCAGTCTAAATCCTTGAAAGGAAATCAATACCATTTCATTAAGAGGAAGCATCTCATTTCAATCAAGGTAACACAAAGTTTCCTAAATTCTATGTATGTCACAGAGAGACAAGAAAAAAGCTTACTGTGTAAGAGTTGGGAAAGTTGAGTTTATATGGAACATATGTACCCCCTGGAATGAAATCAGTGTTGGTGTGATTATCACTCAGAGCTGGTAATTCAGCAGATCACCTGGGAGCCCGCAGACTTCCAGGCTAGTGGACATGACAAGGTGCAGTCTTCAAGTAGTCCAAATGGCATGCTCCTCAGCTTTATTAAGATTGAGCTGAGGTCCCAAATATGGCAAGGTTCTCTACTAGCAGAGTGGGCTTGTTAAGAGAGAATGTACTTGTTTGCTGCAGCAGGCTGGCAAGTAGAAAGCAGCCAAACTGCTGTCAGCCAACAAAGACAGAGGCCAAGGAAGACTCAGGTGAGAAGTCTTTCTGGTCCAAAGCAATCCTTTTTGTTTTGTACTTTTGCCTGAGACTTCTGAACATTACTACACACAATTTGATTAGCAGAAGTTGCTGAGCTACTACCCAGCTCTCCAGTTATGAACTCTACACTGGAGTGGAAAGGGTGCCTGTTCCTTTCTAACGGAGAGAGACCCTGAAAGCAACAGGCAGACCAATGGCACCTGGCACATTCTCAGAAGGTCTGTATGCCGAAGGTCTGTGTGCCACCTCTTCTGGAGTAAAGAAGCACTTGCCCTGTCTCAGCACAGATTCTGAAGGGCATGATAGAAAGCACACTCAGCAAGTTCCTCTCCAACATGCTTGGTCAGTCCAGCCTTATTTTGTTGGAAGAACTACAGTATGCCACATGTATATTTGCATGTGTTTATATATGCATACATTATATTTACATGAACTAGGGCTTTTGCTAGCCAGCCTTTCTAAATTTAAGCTTGTACAGTCAGCCTGAAGGTCTATCCTAGTTCAACACCTCGCTGCCCACAGTGACAGAAGTGGCTACAAATGAAGGGGTACAAGACTAGAGAGCATGTAGTGACTCTTCCCCCAAGCAGTTCCCCAAACTCCAGTGACCTGCAGCTCAGAACTGCTCTGAACCTGATGTGTCTCTTCTATGTTCTCCCGTCTCCCCTTGAACTCAGGTAAGCTCCTAACACACCCATGTACCGTGGTCAGGAGTTTCACTATGTGTGGAAAAAATCACTTCTGTCTGAAGCTGCCTCTACTTACTCCATTACAAACTGCCTAGGTCCTACACTGGAACAGACGTTGAACTGCAGATCCCCACCAACCCTCTCCAGGCCACTCTGACCACTATCACAAACATCTTTCCCAGACTGCAAATTTCTACCTTTTCTACATCGTCCCAAGTAGTGACGGTCAGCTCAGAGACCACCATTTTATATATTAATTTGGGGCTGTTTCTCCTTGTCATTTAAATTTATTTACACTGAACATCACCTGCTGTTTTACTGCCCACTCATTTTCACAGGGTCACTCACTGTTTTTTCACAGCTGACCTTTGGCTTCAGTACCACTGTAATTCATCACCAACATGAACTTACTTCACACTCTTCTTTTTCCCAGCTATGACCACACAGACAAGCACAGATTCCTAGACAGACTGCTTCAGAGCTCCACCATTTATCTTTCCAACTATGGATGCCAGCTGCATACTTTTAACTCCCTGATTCTATCTTTTAATTCATGTCATCTTTGTGTGGATAGAAGTACAGTTGAAAGCCAAGAAAGACAGGATAAGGAGTATGTAGTTTTCACGAGGGGGAAGTCAGGCTGTCAGCTACAGAGACCACAGACTCTGAGAAGAACCCCAGCAAGAATCCCAAATAAGCTAACTGCGGGCTTGATGGCAGACTGAGAATATAGCAAGAAAGAACTCACTGACTGCAGAGATCTGATTTCCACATAGGAAGGCTGTTATGCTGAGGTACAGAACTCATACATTTGGCTGCATTAGGGCAGGCTGCACAACCCAGCAACATGCTGCAATATTTGGTGCATCGCTGCCCGAAGCACTGAGTTCATTTCCTT
>NW_010553845.1:22506-25006 GCF_000687285.1 Phaethon lepturus | reverse complement strand
TCCCTACTGGAGCTCACAGGAGATGGCTGTGATCTGCAGCACGGGAAGCTCAGCTTTGGCTTTGGAGCAATCTGCTGTGTTCCAGCATCTCTTACCTTGAAGCAATTTTGCTCCTCTTTAGTATTTGTTGCTAGGAGACCAAGGATTGTCCTAATTATACATGAAAAGTAACTGCCATCTGCAAATTGCCTACATGACAGAAAGGGCCATATCAAGAACAAACAGACTGTATAAGAAAATTCTCTTTTCCAGACTCTGAAAACACTTGATCCTGTTGCTTCACTACATGAAAAGCTATACTGTCTCTGCCTCTTCCACCTATGGGTCTGAATGAAAAAGGAGGTCCATGCATCACACCACACAGCTCAGCAAGCCACATGCACCAAGCAGGTTTTATGGTGCAAGGTAAACATTAGCAGCTAACCCTAGCTAGTTGCCCCTCTCAGAGAAGAATCCTTCTACTTAGAAGCACTGAGACCTCAATGCATCAGACGGCCCATCTGTGCCAGAGGCTGACAAATACCACAGAAACAGTAGCAAGCTTTGATTTATAACATCTAGATTCAATACTGAAATCGCCTGCCTCTTCCCACCAGAGACATGACACGCTGCAAAGGTCCTAACAGGCAGAACAGATGCCATGCAATGCAGCCACACAGAAGCTCAGTTTCTACCTTATCTTAACTTGATCTCTCTAGAAACAACACAATCCCACAAGCACTCGCTTCCCCAAAATTTCCACAGCAAGTTCACTCTGCATGTGACCAGCAGCACCGCCTCCTTAATCTTCTTTCTTCCCATACTCTTACTATTCACTTTGGTTCCTCTGTTAATACTGGGACACCTCGCAGCACCCCACTAAGACCTGCACAAGGGTATCATGTCAGTAGCGCATCACACCGGTAGGAGCTCAGCACCTAACCTGAAGGAAGCTTAAGGGCTTACCGTGGCTAAAGGAAGGAGGCAACAAACAATTGCCAAAGATGGAAAGAGCACAGTTACAGCCACACAAAGAGCACCAGCTCCATGTGGAAAGGCTACTGCCTAAGGCTCCAAAACTGCCGAGTGCAACAGCCCACACAGCTTGCTGCAGCAGCAGCCCAGAGATTTAAAGATGCAGTGAGGGAAATGCTTTCCTTTTTAGAAGCAAAGCATACTTTGCATTCTCAAGCAGACAGTGGTCCCTGCTCAGCTACAAGAGCACGGGACCAAGGCAGCTGCAGCGTGCAGTACCGTAAAGACACTCCAAGTCATCCTGCCCTGAGATCAGCCAGCTCCTGAAGAGGCGCAGGTGGTAGGAGCACTGCTGGAGGTGATGGGCTAGAGTGGCATCCAGGGAGATGTTCCGGCTCGTGGCACAGTCAGAGGAAAAACGGCGCAGCAACTGGGCAACGTGGTGGTGCTCAAATGCATCTGGAGGAAAGGGGGCCACAGAGAGTGAGAGGAGAGGGGCAGGTGCAGCTGGGGATAGAGAAATTGTGGAGGTGTCGGGGTGGAGCCGCCAGCACCAGGGCCACTGGGTGGGAAAGACCCACACCACACACTGAAGCCCAATCCCTCCTGGAGTGAGCAGGTGAGGAATACCCTTAGATCTACATATCCACAGCCACATTGCAGCAGGCCAGCCTCCCACCCGACCCAGCTTTGCCATACACAGCTGCAGTACAGGGGCAGTCCCTGAGCAGCGAGGTTTCGTCTTTGTCAGTGGAAGTCTGACAAGTGAATAAATTTTAGGACATGTTCCATGTCCAATACAGTTCAGGTTTGGCTAGATAAGAAGGTCAGGCCCACACTCACCCTCCCCCAGCTGAAGCAAGAAATCCAGACTGCCAACAGAGCATTTGAGTCCTGCATCCAAATGCAGCCAGCCACCTCAGCACATGGAAGAGAACAAATGACCTGGCATCAAACGACTGGAGGCTGTGAAAGGGATGCTGGACAACAGCAGGGTTTGACTGAGAGCATAGTGCTTAAAGTATGGAAGAATAGAGAGGACACAGATGTGCTCACCTCCCCTCTCTAGACTCTCAGAACAGCCCTGTGCAATCTTCTGTAATACTCTTGCATGGCAGACAAAATACTAGCATGCAGGCATGTCTTCTCCTCCACGTATACAACCTCAGGACTCATGTCACGCTCTCAAGACTCACAAGACCAGGGCATAAAGCATCTGGCCTGACGCTGCGCTTGGCCACTGCTCTGGTTCACCCATCCCATTTCACCACATAGAGGCAGCTCTTCAGAAAGAAAATCCAGATTCAGAGCTGTGAATAGCATTTGCATTCTCAGGCAAGTGGTTCATGTGGTTAAACATGCTTCCTGCTAAAACCAGTGCCAAGCCTAGACCAAATATGCCTAACTTCAAGCTTACACCTGCTGGGCCTCTGACTTCATTTTCTTGATTAGGGACCACTTTGGCATTAGAAATATTCATTGGGTTCTTAGGAAAAAACTGATGCCCAGTTTCACTTTACTGTATTTGGGGCAGGGGCAGTTGTTT
>NW_010553845.1:0-22475 GCF_000687285.1 Phaethon lepturus | reverse complement strand
AGTGGTGTTTGGTACAAGTTTTCCTGGCGAGATAGAAATTACACATCCTGCTGACGTACACCATGTGAGCTCAGATGGTATCCAGACATACAAACAAACTGAGCAGTTGGCCACTCTGGGAAAAACAAAACCAAGCAAACACAGAAAATAAGTTCCCTTCAGAGATTTGAAACAATAAAGCCACATTTAGCTGCCCCTTCCCCTTTCATCTTTCCCAAAGTTTTGGTCTTCATAACAGTCTTTTGAACTTCTTTCATCTTCCACATCACGCAGAGCAAATTTTCTTCATATTTGCCAGGCAACAAGATTGCAGAAGCAGCCTTGATCACATAAGACAGAAATACTTAACCTGCTATCTTTCAGTGATCTGCTTTGGTTCTAACTTGTCTCAACAGCAGGAGCCATAAGATAGGAGTGGTACTGTGAAACAAACTTTTTCAAAAGTTTCTGTGCAAGACTTGGATAATAAACACTAGTTCAAGGCATCTGCTACCACAGAGCTTAAGGTCTTTAACATCAAAAGACTCACAGTTCAGGTGTTAGGTTAGTAAGAATATGAAGCAGAGAGAGTAAGTCAACAGAAGCACTGTCAAACGTCCTCCTTTACCAAGCCTCTTCATAGCTCCTAGCATGACCGGAGTGAAGCAGGTTACAACACCCTGGGTGACATGGTGCTGATCCCCTCCTACCTCAAGAAGGCAACAGGCCCAAGCCAGCATTGTCCACCAACAGCAGACGAGTGAAAGTTCTGGAGAGACACCATTCCCAGGATAACGTCTGCAGGAAAGGTGAGCCTATTCCCACCAACACCACCATGCGTGGAGTAACCAAGGGACCACCCTAACAGACAAGTTTGCAAATAGGAAGCCATGAGGTTACCAGTACTCCTAAGATGACTGTGCTGAGGAATATCATGTGCAGAGGGAATGTTGTTAGCACCTCCTTCTCTCCCACCGTAGGCTGTGCTCTTCCAGGTGACACATGGGTAGCCTCAGGCTACCCTTGTTTTGGTCCTGCAGATCTGCATTGTAGAAACTGAGGACCTAAGCTGCTGATGCTCTTATAGAATATGGAGTGGATATCTGCCCCTGCCCTCCCCAATCCAATAGTATTCTCATCCCAACCCCCACCCCCAAAAAAGGAAGAATGAAAGAAGGCCTTAATGTCAGCAGTGGAATTAAAGGCTGCTTTAGGAGTCCATTCACAGAGCCACTGCTCTTGCTTTTTCGCCTGGGACACAAACGTCTTGGGGGACAGCAGAGGAACCACTGAGCAGTAACAGAGGATGAATGAACAAGTTAAGTCACAACAAGACAATGGGGGAAGGTGAAGCATGTTTGGACACCAGATACACAGACACAAAAAAATCACAAGAAGGCTGACAGGAGAGTTTGTGCAGAGACAACTGAATGTGAGCATAGGGTTAGAAGTGTGAGGAAACGTCAAATCAAGGAAGCAAACGTACCATTAGTCGGATGCTTTGCAAACGACACAGAAAATCGTTTTACGGCTGGCATAGACAAGAGCTCTGAGGAAATAAAAACAGATCATCTCAGTTAACAGCCTGCTTCTAAGGATCCCCGATCTTCATATGCTTGCAACTACCCTTTCAGGTTCACCTTCTTCTTGATCCCCATAACACATGCTCCCGTTGGCACTCTCTACCTGCGGGTCTGACTGAATCTCTTGGCTTCCTCACACTCTGCCGGCTCCCCACTTCCCTTGTACTGCCCTGCCAGGGTCTCCCCTGACACTACAAAGGCCTCAGCCACACTCTCTCAATCACAGACAGCATCTCACACCTTCCCACCACACTTCCAGCCACCCTAAGAGCAACCCAGACTTAGTCCAGTGCAAGATGCAGTTAGGCCATGTTCACAGCCACGGGAACACATGGCCAAGCAAGCAGCAGCACCACAGGAGGATAGTTCTCAGGATTCACTGCTGCCCAAGGGAAACAACCACCTTTCTGCAGAGGAACTAAAGAGCCCTGGCATAGGTAAGTGCAGCTCAAAACATCCTCTAAATGCAAGCTTAACAGAGCTATTTATGAGTTTAAAGCTAAATCAACTAATTAGGCAACAAACAGAAGACCCATGAAGACATGCCTCTACAGTTCTGTTGCTCAAAGCATTTCAGTACAGAAGAGGTTGTGGGATACACCTGTCAGAGTGGTTCTCAGGCTTCTCCTGGCCATGTCCCCAGCCAGGCCAAGCTCTCCCACAGAAATCACACATTGGAAGGACAGTGCAAGAACAGACTCTATGCATCTAATGGGGTGCAAAAAGATGAGCTTTAAAAGACATGGATTAGCCTCCATATGCACAAAAAAAAAAAAAGACTGAATTTCCCACTCTGGAAATTCCTCAGCTACCATGGGAAAGAATGCCCTAAATCAGTGTGTAGGATTTCATGTGAGACCCCAGCCATTCATACCTTCTGCTGCTATTTAGGAACTTTTAGGAAATATTAGAAAATATTTCATGCATCCATTTTACCTAATCAATAGGGTCTGTATGCCTATCCCTCTACACCAACGTTAGGAGATACACCTATCAATTTATGCTCCACATCCCCATTGTGCTTCCCTAGCTACAGCCACTGACTTGGCCAAATAATATATTTAAACCAAGTCTCAAACTTTCTGCAATTTCCTTCACCAGCATAACAGCCCAAAAAATTGTTTTTCTTTCTTTAAACTCAACAAAGAGAGCATGACAATCTTCCCTACACATGCAATCCCTTAGAAGTGTCTAAGTCCTGAAGCTGCAGTCAGCCAGCTGGTAACCATCTCCATTCCACCCCACATCCCCCCTTGCCTTTACAGCACATCAATTTAAATGGTAGTGCAACATAGCTTACTGGATCCCTGGCTTCAGACAAGCTAACTTCAAATCACAGCCATCAGTGGACCTTCCCTCAACCTGAGCTCGGAACACAGCTTTCCACTGAAGTGTTCTTGAGCCCTCTTCCAGCCCCAAGCAAAAAAAAGCTTCACAAATAAGGGCCATTTTAACTTCACTTGAGCAAGTCTTTGACGAAGTGCTAAAGCCATGCACCACACCTTGAAGCATCACAGCCACGAAAAAATATCAGAGAGTTCATGCAAAGATGTTCTTCAGAATCTGAAGGTTTTTAAACATTATTAGCCCAAAAACTGTGAAAAAGGCCTTGATACAAATGTACTCCAAGAGTCTGCTGTAGCTGCTGTGTCACTTACTGTATTCAGCTCTATTGATGTTTGGTTTAAATGCCATTGTTCAGCATTTCATTGGTGCTCGTTTAAGCCTGAACATGCAGATCAAGGGCTTATTTCACATTCCAGACTACCTTCCCCAGAAGCTAAACGCTCTTTCTGCTCTTTCTGCTTCCTACTTGTTTTCCCAAGCCCCCCGCTTCTTCCTCACAATTGCTCTAATTGCAGCAAGGCGCTGGTAGCACAGGGTGCCATTGCATACCAAGAAATACAAAAAAAGAAGTGTAACATCAAGATGAATAATTCTGGGCTGTGTTAGTCACATACTAGTTAAATAAGTCTGTCTTTTAAGTACTTGAGGGTACGTCTCAGCACGCAGAGACCTTGTCACTGAATTTAGGCTAAAGCAGCAGGACTCTGCCCTGGACCTTGAATACAAGTAGGCAGTTGCAGGCACGCTCCTATTACACAGCCTACAGAGAAAGGCAGCACAGCACCAGGACTGAGCAGAATCTGTTCTGTTCCTAGCTGGGTACCGAGCAACCAGTCTTTGATGCTTTTCCCTGCGAATTAGTGCTGCCTTGGATTCACGCTGCTTGCAGAGTTATGGAAGAAAAGCAGCCAGAGCCGTGGCCACACTTTTCAGTGGCTCTCCGGGTATTCAAACCCATATCTTATGCCAAACACCATAAGCTTATTCTGGGACCTATAAGTAGCCAGCACTTGCTGCTTTGAGCAGCTCAGACTGATATAGCAGGGTTTAAAATCCTCCCAGTTCACCCTCCCTGTCTCTATCACTTAGTGCCTGTTGTGTGCTAGGGAGCTCCCTGAAGAGGTGAGACGCAACTCAGTTTCCTCTTACACAGTGAAAAGCAGCACAGAAAGCCAGTATACATAATGGTCTCAATAAAATGGCATTTCTGAAGTTCCAGTAGGTCTGAGAACTGGATAGCACCTTTCCACCCTGATTTGCTAGGCCATTTTCCTTGTCTCAAATCTGGACAAAAATCCAAATGAACCAACCTCCTGTCTTCCCCAAAGGCCCCAAATTACTGCCTTAATCATCTCCTCACTTTGTAATCCACCAGTGCTAGTGTTCATTATGATCCTGGTAAGAAAGGCACTCAGATTCTGTACTGATTAAAAAACCATTTGTTAGAACTAACACAAAAAGGAAAAAGAGAGGACAGATAATCTTACATCCATTCAGATGCTAGGAAGCCCAAGTTGTGCAACGTTAGGTGAATTTCCAGCTAGGGCATAGCAAACTGTGCAGATCCTATCCATGAGGCAGTTTGGTCAATGCTGGTCAGCTCAGCGCTCCAACAAATGGTATGTTAATCAGTACTTACAGAGTCTGAGTGCCTTTCTTATCAGGACCACAACAGACACTTGCACTTGTGCATTACAATCCTCTAATTCCTCCAGGATACCTCAGTCTTTCCCGGTGCTCAGATTTCCTTGAAAGTAGCTACACACTCTCTGCTTCTTAGTGCATAACGCACTAGTACTAACTGCAGATCAATCTGCAGCTGGCAACACCCCTTAACCTGAAAGATGCATCAGGCAACTTTTATACTAATGACCCAAACACATTTTACCACAGTCTTGCTGAACTTTAAGGCAGTTTCTGCAGAACTGCACGATAACTAGACTTTCTGGTCCTTTTGCAGTGTTTCATCCAAGTATCCCACTTACCTCAACCATTTCAGGCCTATTACACTTGCTTTCTGACAAGCTACCTTGGACTCTTCTGTGTGCCCAGCCTTACTCTAGCATCCATCTTATCCACCCCCAAGCATATCATTCTGCCTTTGAGACGGCTCCATCTTCTGTGGGGTAAGGATTACTGTCTCCACAAAAGCTTAGTTTAGCATCAGCAAGATCACCAAGGTAAGCAACGTGATGTGATGCGGTGGATTCTATACCAGGACAAACTTAGTTAATATCTAGACCAATAAATCCTCCTCTACAACAACAACCAGTATTAAAATGTCAGACCAAAATCAGACCCCAGCAATACCATACATCAGCATAAAACTCCTCACACAATGTCAGCTCCTGTTCTGTCCTAGCAAGGATCACAATTTCTTGGGATATGATAAAATGCATTACTGTAGATGCGGCGAATATACACATTCAACTGTCATTCTTCTTAGCAGTCTAGTCTGCCTCAGTAGCACCCTGGGACACCAAAGTCCACAAATTAACCATCTGCTGCATGGGGAACACACATACCGTCTTTGTATGTCAGGCTGCTGGCAAACTTTTTGCCATGGCTGCGTGCGTAGTCCTGGAGGTTGGGGGCACTGGAGGAGCCTCCCAGCACAGTGGTGCTAAACAGGCCGGTGCATTGTGACCCTGGAAAGGCATGGAAGGTGTTAGTATTATATCTCCACTGCATGCAACTACAGAAAAGCAGGGTTAGTCAAAGAATGAGGAATGAACTGGCCACTTCGCAGGCAATCTCAGGGAAAAAAAAATGATGCCCAGGAGCATAGGGAGGCAGTATTCCCCATTCTAAATTCACTAGTGCCAAACGCACAACGGGCAGTGCAAAACTCAGCACTGGGAAAGTTCCTAACTCCATCCAGGGTTTTTTTTTCCATTTGGCTTTCTTGCCCTGACCTATGAGAAACACCCTGACATCCTCCAGTCAGCAAATCTACATACTCATGTCATGAAAGCCAGGATGCCAAATCACTGATGTTCATGTCACAGGGTTTCATTTCTCTGCCCTTCTACCCTTTCTCTTTGGAAAGCTCCTTTTTCTATAGGACACTGAGAAGAAGCAAGGACTGCCTGATCTGTTGGTCATCAAATTTGAATTAATCACTCTGTCAAGCAGTAAGGAAATCAATGTGACCAGAAAGCTTCCTTTCACAAGCTGCTACCCAGATGATATTTCACATCCACTTGGTCATGTCTTGCTACTCCAGAGTAGGTCCAATTATTCCATGAATCACCCTTGCAAAGCACCAGATGCACACACAGTATGGAACTTTGCTTACCCTATGGTGAGGAATATGGCATGCAAGACAGCCTCATGCATAGGAGAGCAACCTAATACTGGTGTCTTTGGCAACTGCTGGTGTTTGCTTCTCCAAGGCACAGTGTTCTGCGGAGTGACTTGACTTTATGTGATATTTAGGGAACATTGGGCATTTGAAACGCAGTTCTTTTGACTGAGGACAGCAATTGTGAGTGAGACAAAACCTTATTATGGGCCAGACAAAGCCACTGCTTGGCTATAAATTCTCTGCTAAACCATCTTGGTGCTGCATTCTCTACTGAGAATACCAACTGCTAAAAACAACATTACTTCCACATACAAAAGGCTTCCAGAAACAAGCAGGTTGATCTTGTCCAAATTTGTCTGCCAAGGCAAAAAAAAATGACATACTGCTTATTAGTATTTAACTGGAACAGTGCAACAGTTACTACTGTTAAAAAGATCCTGCCTATATTGCAAGCAGCTCTTGATTCTAAAATATAGCCTCATAGCATGATTCAGTTTGGAAGGAACCTCTGGAGGCTTCTTTCCCAATGGCCCAGCAGGGCTAACTTGGATCAGCTTGCTAGTGTTTGTCCAGTCAAGTTTTAAGTATCTCCAAGAAAGGAGATTTCACAACCTCTCCAGGTCTCCAGTCCAATATCTGGCACATTCACCATAAAAAAATTGTTCCTCCTAGCTAGTTGGAATGTCCCATACTGCAGCTTGCGCCTGTTGGTTCTCATCCTATCACCACACGCCTTGGAGGGCAGTCTGTCTCTGTCTTCTCTGCAACCTCCCATTTAGGTGGCTGAACAGCATTAGGGTCTCCACTCTCCACAGCTTCTGATCTGAACAAGCCCTGCTCTCTCAGCTTCTCCTCACAGGTCAAGTTCTTCAGGCTCTATCCACCTCCACTGCCTTTTAATGGGCTTAAACCCGCTACGTCCACACCCTTCTTGCACTAGGGAGCCCAGGACAGGACAGCAGTACTTCAGACACAGTCTCACAAGAGATGAATAGAGGGGAAGAACGAAATCCCTAAGCCTGATGGCATCCACTCCTTGCTCTTCAGGACCCCAGATCTGTCTCTGTAAAGCTCCTTCTTAGCTAGAACTTCTTTGGAGAAAACACACAGATCCTGAGTTTTGAGTTATTCACATGTAAGCTCAGTCTAAGCTGACAATATCTGCTCCTGGGAACAGTGGGGTACGACTGACAGAGTTCTCGTATGCACTGAAGTTAAGTTGCTCCACCACCATGACACTGCTGGTAGCTTTCCACAGAACAGAGTATCACATGTGTGTCCTTGGACAATCGGACAAAGAACTCTTGCCTGCAAGGTGACTGGTACACAAATCTTAGAAAATTTCCTCCTAACGCCTTAAATTAAAGATCAGTTCTGACTCAGCATGAACTGCAATATGTCAGAATGCAAACAAAATTTTGTCAAGCAGCAGCCAAGATGATGCTCCTAATCATCCTTCCATGGCTTAAATAAAAACAAACAAACAAACAACAAAAAAAACCCAACAGACTTATTTACTGGCAGATAAAAATGGAACAGAAGATTTTTATTACTTTCTATCTTTAGCAGCCTTGTGCCACTAATCATTAAGCTAAAGATACCCCAGTGTTTCTGCTATCGTACAGTAGACAGAGGCATTTTGTTAGCACCCTTAATCCAGAAGAGAATTTACAAAGATGACTCTATGGACGACAGCAATTGTCACCAGTGAACTCTAGGAGACCACTGTAGCGAAAGTTAACACACACATGCATCCTAAAGAACACAATGATACACTAGCCATTTGGATTTCAGATGTAGTAACATTTCCTAGAAATTACTGTATGTGCTGGATCTTTTTTGCATAATTAATTTTCAGATGCACATCCAATGTTTCAGATGTTTAAAAAATCCCTACAGGAATGTGAGTCTCAGCACAAAGCTTCATGCCCACCAGTAATACACCAGCTCTATTGCTCAAACAGCAAGGTGTGATTTTACCCTATTTTGAAGTGTTCTTGCAAGCAAATAAGGCACTGAAACTTCCCTAGGCTTCTCAAGCTAGAAGCATGCACACTATTGCAGACAATCCACAATAATGGAATTGCTCCCGCCCAGAAAAACAGGCATACTCTAAAGCACCACTTTGCATAGACAAAGCAAGCTGCAGCCCACCCCTTTTCCACACTGAGATTTCAAGGCATTTTTTCAAATTACAGCAAAGACACAATTCTGGCAGGTATGGCAGCAGGGTTATTACAGGAGCTCTGTCCTGCTCCCCACTCCTGCATGCCTAAACATATGAGGTTATACCTGAACAGACATTCTCCCAGAGAATCCGTTCTCCCAGAGATAACACCAGCCAGCCACTGACAAGATCAGGCAACAGGAGATAGGCTCACTTTCAGAAAAGCTCAGAAACAGCAGGTAGTATCTGAATTAACCCGCTCATAGCAGAGCTGCTGAGACAAGTATTAAAGCCAAAGTTCAAGCTCCTGTGAGTTCTATATTATTTCTCCCACAGAGAGCATATTTCATATCCTAAAGTGGGAAGAAATTAGGTTTCTTCAAAACAAACAGGAGAGGAATCAGGAAGATTCCTTGAAGAGCTTGACTTTTATAGGTGAAGAGGAATCATTCTTAAAAGTTCTCATGTTAAGTGACATTCACAGAAATACAGACATCCTAATAACCAGGAGATTGTGCAAGCTAGTGTTGCATTACAGGTCTCTTCTGCTCAACATAGAGAAGAATGATGGCTGAGCTGAGTGTCCAGAGGTTTACCATCACAGATGAGGTCTATCAATTCCTACTCAAAGTTTTATCTCTGCAGAGCTTCACAGTTGGGAGAGTGCCCAGCAAAGGCTTCCCAGCACGGCAAGTCAGGCAAGAACCCAAAATTAAACCTGCTGGGATCACATTTCAAATTTTGTTGCCAAGGAAAAGTAGTACTGTACAAGGGTCCAGTTAGAGTAGTAGTCTTCTCTATTGCCAAAATAGACATTCCTCAGAAACCTGGAAAAGGCTGTAGTAAACAGGCTGGAATATCTGCTTTCCAGAGCACATGCATTCTGGTACTCAGACATCCAAACAGTAACAATAGTTTGCGTGTAGCATTTGATGTACTCAGTAAACCTCTAAGCAGATGCACTTCCTTGACTGTGTGCCATCTCAGAAATCCTCATATTGATTTACATGGATTCACAGAATACACAACAGGTTTCTTCAAGCCTAAGCAAGGCAGTCTATTACAGTTTACTTAATCCTGCAGGTGGTTTGTGAAAGGCAGAAGTAAGCAGATGCACCACATGAAATAGCACATTCAAAATTCACTATGGCAAAGGCTTTATGAAAACATATGCATCAACCACTCCTCCTTAGATTTTCCCAACTGGCTAGGAGCATAGCTGTCAGACTCCAGGAATACTTACTAACCACTCCAAAGAAAATTCCCTTTACTTAGTAAGAATTAGCTTCCAAAGAAGCAGCTCATTCAAAAGTGACAAAGAAACGAGCAGGCCTTTCAAAAATCTCTTGGCTGCAGGTTGTCCACATAACAGAGTAAATAAAGAACCGATGAGTCAGAACTGCTGCAAGTCTACAGCCATGCTATAATGCAAAAATGGTTTTAAAGAAAAATAAAGTGGGCATAATTTGGGCATTTCCACCTCCTGGTGCTTATTAGTCATCTGCAAGATTTAAGTTTCACATCTATCTTTGAACCTCATGACAGCTTTTCAGTTTCCAAATAGATCTTGCTTTAGCAAAAATATTTCAGGAAGAATTTCAACTGTTAAGACATAGATTAGATTAGGATGACAAGGAATGGTACTTTCAAGGACAGATAGCACCAAGTGGCCCGAAATAGTCTCTTCCGCTGGCTACCATGCAAAGAATGGCTAACCAGCGATTCCAGCTCAATTAGAGAGCCGTCAAACACCACTGCAGATGACAGATCTGTCCCATACAAGAGATCTGTATGAAGCAAAGGTAGAAATATAATAGTCTTACATGAAGAGCAGCTTTGCATGTAAACTACTCTTTTGTGGAACAGAAAGCACGCTAGTTCTCATGTAAAATCATCTCTTCCTACCAAGTTCAGAAATGGTATAACAAAGGATAACAACATGGAACCAGAAGGCCAACCTGCAAGTACGCAGCTTGCTCTATTGCTCCCATACTATAAAGGATGAAAAGTGCATCTTCTGTTGCTAGATGCTGAAGGAGAAGATCATAAACGAAAGGAAATACAATAAAATAGTCTCTACAGTGGTCTAAACAGTAACACTAAAAGAATATATAACACACACAGAGAGGCATAAGAGTGAACTTAAGCCAGATGTATATGTGGAGAGACAGACAGATTCCCACAGAAATACAGAGGTACAGCGAGCAGGCTGGCTACAGGTGAAGTACAGTACCTAAGCCACTTTGCTTCATCTCAGAAGACTGCCTGGAATAAGTGCTGAAGAGGCGATAACCTCCTGATTTAGAAGAAGATTCTGACAGCACCTGCAAAGACAGATAGTATAATCAGCGTCATGGTCTAAGTTACCCACTGGTCCCAAAAGCCTTTATACATCATTTGAAGGTAAAGAAAAGTACACCTCTTCCTTAAAATCACAATTTTCAGGAAGCATAAAGGTACTCATATGCTAAGATTGTGACAGTGTACATGCAATTTTAATTTCGAGTTTGTGTTGGGTTGTGGAACAGTGGAGATTTCAAAAGTATGAAGGGACTTGTGTACTGAGCTCCTTGTCTCTCAAGTCTCTTGCTGGGATCACTGGGATATAGACTTCCTTCTTTAGCAGCAGGAAAGTATATCCTCTTTCACTTAGTACATGCCTGTTACAAAGAGCCCCTAAGTGCTGCATGCAAAGATTACATCATGAGTGACACAGAGATGGAAGCCAGCTAAGAAATACCTCAAGCCCTAACTCTCTGCTTTCAATGATTCAGAAAACACATAGCAAAAATGCCTGCGAAACCTCTCCAAAAGGAGGGGCAATTCCTGGAGCACTTTGAAGGTGCCAGCTACCTGCGGACTGTGAAGGTAGCCTTATGACACATAACAGCCCTGATGGAGAGAAGTAACAACAAAACCGATCTTTGTTACTTTAGCAGATCAGTCAATGGGACAGTTTGAAATGCTGTAACAGTTTAAACACTCTGTAATAAACACACTGGTTAGCAGGGAGCTCCAGTTTGCATGAGATCTTAGATGGGAGACAGGAACAAGAAATGCGGAGCTGAACTGTGATACGCAAAGGCTGGAGTCTAAGGGAAGGCAAAGATGTCACCGCGGCTAGGTGAAGAGGTTGCATGCAATCTTGTAGCCGGTACATTGATGCCTCTACAGAGCATGTAATCCAAATAATTCTTGTGTTTCTCATTGCATTTCCTTACTTGCTCTTCCTCATCAATTCCTCTGACCTGTGTTCCTCCTGTCCTTCCTCAATGAGGAGGAGTTTGGGAGGTCTACCTTCCAAAAAAACCCTCTTTAACTTCTGCAGATCCTTTCCCAGAATCAACTCAAACTCTGGCACATTAAAATGAATGCCGGGAAACCAAAACCAAGAAAAAGACGTTCATTAGAACAACCAAGGGCACCCATCGCATTGTTACCTCCATGGACCCTGTCTTCCGGTTCCTGATCAGTGGTGATCTTCGCTGAATGCTGACCGGCTCAGAAGGCTGTGGAGACCTTTGCTGTGCATGATCCGGCTCATTGATGCCCTTTTCTTTCGAGAGGTCCTCCAGGCTACCTTGGTCTGCTTTCTTGTCTTCATTCTGCAGTAAGGAAACATTGACACCTACAGGAATGTGGCCTTTGCAAGCACTGCCCAGGCACTGACTCCAGCCTTGGATCTCCCAGCTCTGCTGAGCTCAGGAGGATACCAGCACTCTCAAAGGCTGCCGCGACAAACCCTAGAAAAGTTAGGCAAGGAACATAGCCTGCTAACAGCCTGCAGGCACAAAAGAAAGGTCAGAGGACAATTTGCTGCTGGAGACTGGACAGCAGCAGAGCCTGGCAGAACAGCAAGGTTGCCGATGGGCCTGTGCTCACCACATCCCCAGCAGGCAGGGCAGTTTGCATTCAGGCAGCATGCTCACCTCTGCAGAGGCAGGCCGAAAGCCAAACCCTGTGGGCACGTTCCTGTCTTCCTCACAGCCTTTCACGCCAGGGCTGAAATGCAGCTCCACATGGAAACGCTCTTCTGAAGATGGGTCCTGTGAACACGAGGCACAGGGAGTAAGTAAATAAATGAAAATCAGTCCCACTGTCAGCATAGGCCATGGTCTGGACCTGGGCCACCCCGTCATGCTGGTGCAGCACGCATCCCAAGCGCATCCTTTTGGAAGGAAAGTGGAAGCAACAAGAAATCACAAATATAATGGCTCTAGGTTTTTCCTCCTCCAAAAGGATAGCCTTATTAGCACAAAGCTGAGGCATTTAAATTGTTGTTATTTTGTGACAACAGCCACCAGAGGACCAAAACAGAATCGGGCTCTGTGTGCATGTGTGTATACACACATATACACAAACCTAAAACACAGCCCCTTCTGATCCACTCCTGTTGCAAAACCAGCACACACTGGGGCAGGGAGAGATTGGTTCCCTCCTGGACCTTTAATCAGGTTGTTTCAAGATTTAAGTAACTGTCTCTAATATTAACTTTATTTATTTATTTTAAGGGAAGCCAGAACTTTTGCAGTATTTGGCATTGATGATGTAAAACCAGAAGTTTCACCACCTCTACTTACTAACAGATTTACACCACTTCTAAGAGCTCTATTCAGAGTTCTGGGGGTTTTTTGACAAACAGCACTAGGAAATGTTTTGCTTCTACCTTTAAAACCCTGTATCAGCTCTGTGAATAGACGATTCTAACTCTATAGCATATAGAGGAAAGGGACTGCTCCCCTCACCCGCAACAATCTCCTGCAGTACAGGACCCGAGTCACAGGACCTGGGATTCAGTACATGCAATTCAGTGCCAAACCTACTTACTTACAGTCATCACCATCAGCTTCCACATTCTGGCTGTTTTTTAAATGATTCTCTTTACTTCCTGAAGATAGCAGTATATACTTCCCTAACTATATCAGTATATTTTTAAAATAAAAAAAGTTAATGAATGTGGAATTTCTGGATATTTCATAGAAATATTTGGAAAAAAATGCCAAATATAATTTGCTTTTATTTTTTTATTCCTACTGTTCATTTGTAATTACTATTAAGAAACAGCAAATTATTTTGCTTTACAAAATGCTTTAAAATAGATAGTACTGATTACTTAAGTTTGGTATTACTGCTCAGGATGGCATTCCGCTTACATGTAACAAGCGTTAACTGAGTCACTGCCTCCCACCCAAAAATCAAAACTAGCAGTTGTGTTAATGATCCGTCCATCTTTATTCACAAGTGGAGAGGAGAGCTCAGGTTACAAACTTCCCAGATGAACACCTCTCAGGGACTGTGCCTTGCATCATGGCAGGAAGGATTTTATCCTACATCTATATCCCTCACCTTGTTGTTGTCCTCGTAGAGCATGATAACAATCTGGGTCATGTAGTTCAGCTCTGAGATAGCACTCAAATAGTCCATGGCTCTCTTCCACTGCTGGTCTTTGTTTTCCTGATATATACACATAAACAGTCGCATGGAATAAGCAACAGCAGACACCTTGCAGCATTCAGCGAAATGAGTCTGAGAGAGTTTGTCTCTCCACAAGATAACAACATTGTCAGGACAAAAAACACCTTGCTTAAGTTGCATGAAGAGAGATGGCCTTGCGATGAGGGCAGGATGCTTACAATAAGGAGCAACTGCATAGAGGGACACTACAGCTACCCATACAATCCACGTGCAGATCTGAGCACATCCAGCTGCAAGCCCCCTGTGCCATGCTGACTGGAGAAAAGCATAACCCACAGCAGGTTCCCAAACACAGTCAGTCTCAAATAGTGGCCTACAGAATAGAGTACTTGAGAGTCATCTCAAAAGAAGTACAAGGGATGAACTTGTGCTAAATAAGGGACTGAGTGAAGCTGCTTTTACATGATGCTGAATGAAAAGTCTACAGAGCCACACCGGACCCTTGGGCTCCAGAAGGCAGGGCAGCCCACCCCTCATTGTCTCTCCACACTGCTAGGGAATGGTCATACCTGAAGTGGCGCTCATGCTGCTGTGTAGCATCATCACCTTGATGGACATGAAATGAACCCCACCAGTACAAAGGAACCCAAATGCAGCCTAATATCCCTGTGCTGGCAACACAGCATCCTCTGATACTTAAGTTGGGGAATAAAGTAGCATCTTACTCAGTGAGAAATTCAGAGGTACTTGCATCACTGTCTACAGATACACTGAGCTTCCACAGACATCAGAAACCTTGCCTGCTAAGCAAGCCCAAACTCTCAAGGCATTTCAGAGCACCATGCTTAAAATGGGAAGATAAATCAGAGAGCCTCTCAAAGAGTCTAAAGCAGAGCTTTTCTCAGGGTCTGCATGACAATTCCTTCAGGAAGCAGGTTATAAGAGCAAGGGAAGGTTAAATTGGATGAGTTAGTCCCCTAAAAACACGTCATCTGTCCCTCTGGTAGAGGGAGCACCCCCATGCATTTGCAACCTCAAGTCACTTCCTCTGTAAGCAAACTGATTTTCTTGACTTGGAATTGGCACTAAATAACAGGGCCAAGCTCTTGAAATAAAGGGTTGAAGGAAGCAGGAAGAGACAAATTCCCTCATCCCCATTGCTTCATACTGCTATCCTCCTATACAGGTCAGTGGTCTACTCATCTGAAATCAGCAGTACAGCTCTTGAAAACATGCCTCTGTACAAGCAAAGCAGGCAGTGTCAGGACTGAGGAAGAACAATCCTCCTATATGCCAGAAAGGCAGAAAGCTGCAGCATGCAAACAGAGCAGAGATGGAGTTGGCCAGAGGCTACTGATGCACATCATTACTGGGGGAGCTGAATAGAGGGGCAACCTACAAACATACACTGTCCACCTTGGAAGGGGCCACTGAATAAAAGCAGGGAGGCTTACTCTGTGAGCATTGCTGGGACACTTACATCCAGGAGCCCGCCATAGCGGAAGATACTGAGCAGAGAGTGCACATGGCTCTCACTGGTGAAGTAGAGCCGTGTCCGAACGTGGCGACCTGGTGACAGAACTCCTCTTGAGTACCTAAACCAAAATCAGCCCAGTGTTACTCATAGCCTGTCAATGAATTGCCACCTATCATACAGCAGCATTTCTGCACACTTAACGGAATAAGATAACTCCACAGTGGGAACTGTGAAAGAGCAGCGGGAACAGAACAAACAGTGAGAGCATTGGGCATAGAAGTCGCAAGTTTTATGGTATTCTAATGGAGACACATGGTGGGACAGAGGTAGCCTCAACATACTAGCACTTGCCCCTTGCAGAGACAGGGATGAAGGCACCACCATCCAACTACAATGGGTTTAAGCTTCTGTGGCACCACATTCCCACTCATCAGTCCCCTTCATGTGTCCTTCAGCGTATGTTCAGTGCCTCCTTCCACACCGGTACACTATTCTGGCATGGTTCCCACACACTGCTCCAAAGCTGCCCTCCCCACCAGCAGCAGCATGCAGCACAATCCTTACAAGGGATGTAGTTTGTTGACAGACTCATCTTCATGGGTTCTCTGTAGGTCCAACTGGATCTTTTTAATGAGAGGAAGACAAAAGCCAATAGCAATCTCCAGTTTCTCCTCCTTATTAATCCCATATTCCTGCAGGAATAAAACAACAGATACCCTTGAGCCTGGGTTCTTTGCAACATCCTCACATGAAGGAAGGCTGGACTTCAAAAGTCACGTCCACAAGCACCACTACAGTTAAGCAAGGATAGAAAGGGAAATGTCATTCAATACCTTCCTCTTTTTTCCCCACATATTGCCAAGGGTAACAGAGGACAGAGACTCCTCCAAGAACCCCAATCTGCCTAGACATGATTGTCAGTATTCTTCCAACAGCTGAGAGGTGCAACTACCATCAGGGAACCTCCTCTCATAACACACAAACTTATACCCTGACTTGGCATGAGCATTAATGCAACAACTGCTATTTGCAAAGACAAAACTTCAAGTTCTATGCTGGAAATAGTCAAACTGCATCTCATTAGAAACACTATGAAAAAGTTTAGAAGACCACTTCTGCTCTACATGGGCACAAGTGCAATTGGACCTTGCTGGTAGAAGCTCAGCCCATAGAAACAAAGCATTGCTGCCAGAACTGGGACAGAACAATGGTGAATACAGAGATCTGTTGCATGTGGCCCTCTTTTCCCTCCCATGTTCATGGGCAGAAACTTGGCAAGAAGCAAGCCAACTTTGCAAACTGAACAACTTCTAGTTTGACAAGAATAACAAACTTGCCAGAACAAGCCTTCACTTTAACACAGAAATCTCTCTTCCTCCGTACAATCTTGTATGTGGAGAATGGCATATTGCTATAGCACACACACTCAGCTTAAAGCTGTGCTATAATGCACTATGATGAACATGGAAAGGCTGCTGCATCAGCTGTTCATTATTCTGACGCTGCCAGAATCCTCATCCAGGAAGCCAGCCCTGCCACATCTTAAGTCATAAACGGTTTTGGCCTTATACAAACACTAAAGAGATGTGTCTGAGAAATACTTATGATACACTGCCTTGAGAGTTAATGTGCAAGAGAATCGAGAAAAAACAGACAGGGAAAGGGTCAGAAACTGACACCACAGACATCGTCACACAGGCAGGACAGGCTATACCTGGGGTATGATCACATCTGCCAGGGCTTTGGAGAGTTTGAACAGTTCAGCTGTGCCTTCCAGTTTCAGTGCACAGTTGTGCTGTACATCATACTTGATGCAATCATAGATATCAGGGATCTTGCTGATGTCATAACGCCCATTCTTCATGCGGAAATCTCGCTCCAGCTTACTCCAGCGTTGCAGCATCAATTCTAAAGTCTCACTGTGGTACAGCTGTAGGTCTAAACAGCAGAGAACACCAAACCACATTCACATGCATGCTGACTACTTCTGCGCAGATTTCAAGTGACAACTATGACTGACTTCTCCCAGCACAGAAGGGCTCTGATTATTATGTCACCCACAGGAATCCTAGACTGGAAAAGCCACTGGTCCTCTTGCACAGATTTTTAACCTGCAGCAATAAGCTACTTATGAAATACTTGAAAAAAGTGAAACTTCTTGCCTGTTGGCTTATGTCTGCCATAAATCGTATGAAATGTCCACAGATGCCTTTTTAAAACCTCTGCACTGTTATTAGTACAGTTCTTAGAGATGAGCAAATCGTGACTGAAACACTTGCTGGTTATGGTCTTGAGCTCCCCTCCAGGAAATGCCTGAAAAAATCAGGCATACCTCTCCAGGCTATACTGCTGCTGTTTACATTCACTCTAAACCCAAGATGCACATATAATTTCCTTTACATTACAGCTCTCTTTAACAGTAGTTGAAAGTGGAATAGGAACCTTCTATATCAAAAGCACATACAGAATTTCACTTTAGAATTTCTTTGCTACAAACATAAACCATAGTGGTGTTTGGGAGCTCTGAAGATGTAAAAATAAGTCTGCTCCAGACCCTTTCCACTTGTGATGCTCACCTGCAGATTTTGGGTCTTCCAGACGTTTTTGTATCTGGGAGGTAAGATTCTCAATCAGGGTGAACACCTGGTTACAGATCTCTACTGGGTTCTGGATAAATGTCATGGAGTTAAGCAGAGAAGCACTGCCTGTAGGTGCTAGCTGAGAGAAGATACCAGTAGACATTAGTTAGTATCTTTATAAATTGGGAACACAAAATGTCTGCCTTATGCAGCTGCACTGCTTTCTGATTAGGTTCAAAACTTATGCTCCCAGCTGAGGGTAATAAGCTGGCCTATTCCAAGAGGTAGTTAGACATGTTTGAAAAACTTCCTCAGGACCAAACTCAGAGGGAGCAAACAGCTGCTCCTATCAGATCAGACCTCCCTCCACCTACAATATCCACTCTTGTCTCAGTTTGCTTCTGTGCTTGAACAGAAGGGCTTCATAGAAGATTTAAGTAGTTCTTTGCGGTGATAAATATGTTCCTTAACGGTAATGGATTTCAGTCCACAATCAGATCTCAGAGTCTGGGAAAAATAGTGTTTTGGGGACTTGTTGGAGAAGCAGCTATAGTGCTTTTATTGGTTGCTGTGCTGGATGTAGCCCATGCTCTCCACTCTGCAGTTATCAGACACTGATAGGACCACAAAAGGGTTTGTATCCAAAAGATCTGCTCACACATGCACAGAGCAAGGATCTAGAATCTGGCAGGGCATACTGCCTGTCCACAGCAATCCCACAACTGGGATTGTTCTGGGTAGCATGCAGTAAACCACAAGAACTTTTCTTTTAGCGCATCCATGAGAATAAAATGCACTGGGACTTCTAAAGGGAAAGGAAGGTACCATGATGACTCTTGAAGGGGACAGTGGAGCAACACTGAGGATTTTCACTTGGAGAAGGGCAGGGACTATTAACCTGCCCCTTCCCTTCCTAAGTTCTGCTTATATCCTGTAATTTTGACCAGAACTGATCTCAGACTAACCAAACTACTGTTCACATACCAGCAGGCTTCACGTCAAACCACTGGAGCAATGCTATTCTACTTCCAGATACAGGAAGTAATAAAGCCACACAGGTACTTTACCTTTTCATAGTCCTCTTCACAGAACTCAGCATCCTTCTGCATGATTTCATGCAGTCGTGCCTTCACTCTGTGTTGACAGCTGCTAAGGGAATCGCTGTCACTGTCCAGGAGACCGTTCATATTGGCACTTTTCACCATTTGCACCAGGATGGGGGTCAGCTCTCCTTCCAGGGCCAACAGACCCTAAAGCAACACAGGACAAGATTTCAGCTACGTGCAATCCAAGCAACAAACATTTCTGGTAGTTTCATGGCCAGCCTTCAGTCAATTTGAGTGAAATCTCAACTGTCCTTGACAAGCAGTTTTACACCAACAGCACCCTACAGTAACCAGTGACTCTGGCATGTTTCTAGAGCTGTTCAAGGCAAAAGGCCAGCTCTGCCTGCAGCAGCCCCAGATTTGTCTAGGCAATTGTTGAGCAGCCAACTCAGCTTGCTGGAAAATGTTGATACAGCGGAGGTTCTGAAGCACAGCTAAGGTCATGACAGGATACCTCTTGGCTCAAGCTTCAACTGCAGATAAGCCTGTCTTCTCCCCAACTCCCAGCCCACACTGCACCAAAGACATTTCATTCCCCTTTTAAATCCAGCAGTCAAGGAATAACCCCTCTGGCTGGGCAGTCATTCAAGAAACACTAATTCTGTAGGCAATTAATGCTCAGCAACAGGTTTGATGTGCTCTAACATCAAATACCAGCAATACTCCATGAATAAATCCTTCTCTGGTCAGAGTCCTATACTGGACAGGATACTAAAGGTAACATACATGTGCAGCTACACTGGATTTCCAGTACCACCCCATACACTTGCTATTAGCACAGTGTACCCTCAACTTCCCAGCAGAGAGGAGGAAGCTCATAGGACAGCTCCTTCCTCATCACCAGAGGTTTTCCTTTAGAACTGGTATAGTTTAAGACTGACGTAGCAGAACTAACAGATGCCCAAACGAGAGGAAGGACCTTTGCAAAAGCTGCTGCTGTCATCTGAACTCGACCCTCATCTGAGGCATAGATCTTGAGATCATGACGGTAGGTGCTGTGCAGCCTGAGCAAGCCACATCCAGGGAAACCAGCATAATCACCTGGAACAGAGAACAAATTCAGAATTAATATTCTGACACCTGCAAAACTATCAGTTGAATATACTGCTTTAGTCAACAAAATTTATGGTAATAACAAATTTATATAGAGAATTAATTACTTCCATAGCCAGCATTTAGGCTACTCCAAAATAGATAGTTCTAGCCATACATGATGGCTAGAAATCTGGTTCAGGCTTTGCTTAACTTGGGAAAGTTTTGAGGAAAAAAGCGAGTATTAACCAGTCAAGTCTGATGCTGCCCAAATTCTGCAGCATCACTCTCTGAACAGTCCATAATTATTCTTCTGCTAGCCTGAATACCCCTGTGCAGAGTAACAGTGCACAAAAAAATTGCCTCCTTCTACTTGTTCTCTGCACAAGAGCAGGTACTGCTGCCATCAGAACTGGTGGCAGAGCTATTCAGTAGCGAGATACCCAGTTTCCAAACCATATCCTGTAAAGCTACAATTATCTTGTAGCACAAAATGCCAGTTTATTTATGATGGCTGAGTCAACCACAGGAGTAAGATCAGTAATGGGAAAAAGCAACTCATGCAGCTCTTGAGTCTGACCCTCCAAAGACAGTGCAGTGGTGACTAATTTGCTGCTGCCTGGAATCCCATGATGATTTTGCACAGTACCCAGTCACATTGCATGAGAAGATGGGAAAACTGCTCCCAGCTCTGAGCTCACAACTCAGAGAAACACCCTGCTAGACAAGGATGGACACCAGCCAGAAATCAGCTGTATAGCTGGACAAAGCTGCCATGTACCAACTGCTACCCAGGAACACAGCATCCCACTGTAAAGTAAGATCTCTCCCTCTCCATGAATAACTACAGGAACCAGAAGTCTCCAAAGCTATGATTCAGAAGGACTGGAGTCACCTTGTACATGCTCAGACCAAGCTCTACTGTGAGCAAGAGGGCAGCCACTCAGTGCTCACCAGATATAGAGCAGTCAGTTCAGAGTTCAGAACAGGCATAGACCATAGGGCTCAGCCCAGCTTGATGGTGACTGCACTCCATTTGACCAAAGCTCTGCAGACAGGTCTCTTCTCTCAGGTTTTGCTTCATTATGCTGCAACCCACTCCTTGTACTTCCACTGGAATTGCTTCTCCTGCAGTCTTCTGGTCCCCCCAATCTCTTGTCCAAGTCAGTGGTTGATCCTCTCAACTCCGAGCTTCAGAGATCCACAACAGCACCAGGAAGTCCCCAGCCTTTCTAACTCACCATTCCCACCTTCAAGAATGGCACACAGGCCTTGTGATGAAGATCCTCTGTCCACTACTGCTCCTCCTCCTTTAATCTCTGTGCACTGACAGTCTACTCTACTTGTTGGCACCTTGCAGTAAGCGTTACCATGTGCACTTAGTTTTCTCATCTTTTAGAAAGTTTACCCTCACATGTTTGGCAAAAATATGCTCTTGAGATCACAAGCTCCTGACCTCACAGCTCACCTCCCTCTGGCAACATTCTCGTAATGCAGCCTCATAATGCATCACTCTCCTAATGACAGGCTGGCAACACTCCTCCTAATGCAGTCCAGGATACCATTCGCTGCCTTTGTGGCAAGGGCACATCGTTGGCTCATGTTCAGCTTGGTGTCCACCAGGATCCCCAGGTCCTTTTCTGCAAAGCTGCTTTCCAGCTGGTTGGCCCCCAGCATATATTGGTGCAAGGGGTTGTTCCTCCCCAGAGGCAGGACTTTGCAATTCCCCTTGTTGAACATCATGAGGTTCCTGCCAGCCCATTTCTCCAGCCTGCCAAGGTCCCTCTGGATGGCAGCATGTCCTTCTGGAGATTCAGCCACTCCTCCAAGTTTTGTGTCATCTGCAGACTTGCTGAGGGTACACTCTGCCCCATCATCCAGATCATTAATGATGATATTAAAGAGGATCAGACCCTGTTTTCAACCGAGCTATACTGCTAGTTCCTGGCCTCCAACTAGACTTTGTGCCACTGACCACCACCCTCTAAGCCCAGCCATTCAACTAGCTTTCAATCCACCTCACTGTCTGCTCTTCCAGCCTGTACTTCATCAGCTATGAGAACGTTACAAGAAACAGCATCAAAAGCCTTAGTGAAGTCAAAGCAGGCCATAGCCACTGTCCTCTCCTCATCTGAATAAGCCAGTCACTTCACTGTAGAAGGTTATCAAGTTGGTTAAGCATGACCTCCCTTTGTGAATCCATGCTGACTACTCCAAATCACCTTCCTATCTTTCATGTGTCCAGAAATGGTTTCCAGGATTAGCTGCTCCATCACCTTCCCAGGGACTGTGGTGACTTTCCTTATTCCAGAAGGAAATCTTCTCCGATTCAATTTACATTAGCTTAATTAATTTCAAATTTAATTAATTAAATTGAATTAATCAAACATACAAGTCAAAGATAAGCAGTAACCAATATTGGTAGCATCTGATCAATACAGTAGCAGTGTATTACTTAGAATCATAGAATCATTAAGGTTGGA
>NW_010553844.1:55085-79718 GCF_000687285.1 Phaethon lepturus | reverse complement strand
TGGCAATTTCTAAATCCTACTGCAGCAATACACTAATCACCTTCCTTTTGAGATCTGATTGTGGGCTAGTTCTTTTTGCACAGGGATAATGCTTGAAATAACTACAGAGAAAAAAACCAAGCAAAACTAGAACAAATCAATTCAAAGCTTTAGTGCCTTGCTTAGTGGCTGAGATAATAGACTACCAAAAATCCCAAGGTGGGAGCATAGCAATCCATAACATCTTCTGGGCTTATAGACTCGAGTAAACGGTGCTGCTGCTGTGTGTATACTTCCTGCATGTCTGAGAAGCCTGTTCTCTTGTCTGCATTCTTTGGAGTTGCTGTTAGGTGCCTGTGAATGCACACAGGTGATCGCTCTGCATTTGAGCTAGCTTGGGGCTTGTTTTCAGAGTTGTCAGTCCTTGCTGCTCCTTACATTTTGAGGGTCATCTAAGAATGCACTTTTAGGGTACGGAGGAAGTAGTGCCAATAGCTGTAATTCAGGTAGTACATTAGAGCAGAGTTTATCACTGTCATACTGTCAGAGATGAATGCAGGTCTGGTGAAGTGTGGAAGCAATGCAGGATCTCCACTGGTACTTAGCTACCAGTCTAGATACTTGCTGGGTGTGACTGCAGTGGAAGTACACAGCAGTCAAAGAAAGCATCCTTCCCTTGCGTTGAGATCCACAACAGGATGGCCAGTAAAGTCTGGAGGTGATGGTGGTAGTTGCTGTGCTGAACTTGAGACCACATCTGGAGGAGAGAGCCTCCAGCCTAATGGTTAGTGCATTTGCTTGGGAAGTATTAGACTCAAGTTCTTCCTCTGCAGGCAGATCTTGCATTTTAGTTGAATGCTGTAGTAACTTACGTGTATTTTCTAAAGCTGCCATAGTTTCCTTTTGGTTTTGTGCCTAGAAGACATTGCTGGTATTCAAAGTACTGTAAAGCAAGATGTGTGGCTTTTTTCCACCTGAATCTGTAGGGAGGATGGGTAAAGTAGAGAGCCAAGTAGCCAAGTTTGTTCAGTCATTACAATAAAAGAAGAATTTATACGCCCGTCTGTCTATGACTCTGTAACTTCAGTAGCTGATGTTCCACTTAGTTCCTCATAACTGCTGAGAGGCAGGGAGCTACAGTTGGTTCTTGCAGTTGTCTGGATTCCCAAAGGCACTGGGACACCCTGAAATGTCACTGGGGAGTTTGGCACTTGAGTGCTTTCTGACAACCTTGTTTACAAGGTCTTGCCTGAGACAGCAGCACAATAATTCTAAAGAAGATCTAGAGATTCACAGGTCTCTGAAGGCTGGGAGAAGTACCTTAAATGCTAGATCTTCTTCCTCAATATTTGTACAGCACCTAGTGCTGCTGCTATTGAATATAAGTTTCAACAGTCTGAATAAAATCAGGTAAAAAAAATCACTTCATTATCACTCACTAAGATGTAGATTTGATCTTGCTGATATTCTGCTAGTTTATAGCATTGATGGTCTTCCAGGATAAAAAATATCTGAATTCCTTGTACTGTTTTTTTGAGGGATGGAAGCACACCCAACTCTCTTCCTATTTTTGGGTAATGTTTAAAAAAGGTACTGCATTTTTATCCGGCAAAATATTTTCCCCACGCAAGAACTTGGATGCTGAATAGGGGAGTTGTGTTGTTAGCACAGTCTCTGAAGGTATTTCTAGACTACAGGAGTTTTCAGTAGGATAGCTGTCCAAGACCTTTCAAAAATATAAGGGCAGAGTTTATGGCAGTGGGGCTTGGCAAGTGTCTTAGGTAAATTAAATTGATGTTCCCGTCTTCCTAACTCCTGCCCTAATAGGTGACTGTTCTGCCTTAGGCAGTTTCAGAATGTTCATCCATAAGGTCATGGATGTGTCTCTTCAGAGATTTAACATTGCACCTGTACAAATTGTTGTGTTTGCTGATTTTGAAGAGCATCTAGTTGAATGGTAGATACAGAATATTAGGAAGGGAGGAAGTATAAACAAGTACTAGCTGTTGTTATCCATGTGGGTTTCTCATACAAGAACTGGCATTTCACAAGTGTGACTCTGCATAATTTTTCTCTGTTTCTAGTTGTAGCTGGATGCTTCAGTTCCCATCTAGCCCTGTTGGACTAAGCATTGAACATGGAAAAGTCTTCAGGACTGCAATGTATCTTGTGATGATCAAACCAGAGAATATGATCTCAAATTTGAGGGGCACGCAAGGGGGGCCTTTTTGTTTTAGAGATGGGGAAATTGAAAGCAAAGAAAGACAGCGGTATGTCCCAGTTCCTGCAGAAAGTCTTGTCTCTTTTACTGTGCTCTTCAATGAACTGGATGTGTGTTGACAGACACTTCCAGGCAAAAGAACTGGAGTAAGAACAGACTAAAGTTGTATGTAATGGTTGAATGATAAATTTGCCTGGACTTCATTTGAGCTAGGATTTTTGCCTGGAGTGCTGTCCAATATGCCAAGTTAAACAAATCAGGGCAATGTCACATTTTGATTTTTCTCTAATCCTCTCCTGTAATTCACTGTGTCCAAGGCCTTGTTGATGCAAACTTTCTCCTAGCCATCTAGAAGTGATTTTGAAAACACTGTTTAACAAGCTGCATATATCCCCACATCGACAGTCTTGCTTGGGTTTTTATTGGTTGCCTAATGTCCACAGAGGCAGGTACTGCTTCAGCTGAATCCATTAAAAATGAAGCTTAACATTTGCAAATTCTGAATATCAAAAGGAAGAGTAAGAGTAGAAAGTTGAAGCAAAGCATCCTCTAAGGAGGAATGGTAGCTGCAGATTTGTTAATGATGCAATATCTATGGAGCTCCAACTTTGAGGCTCAAATGCTTAAATTTGTACAGTTCAGCACATCCTTGCCAGTGATTTGTGAACAGATAGAGGGATTGTACTAAGTTACCCAAGGCCCTTGCTATCTCTGATGTTTGATTCTGTTTAGAGTGGGATTAACTGTATATAAATCACTCCTGTTCTTGTGTAGTACTTGAGCTTCTCAGTGCATTTTTCAGTGTGTTTTCATTAGTAAGTAAGAGTAGGTTAACCAAGCCAAAAATTATTTGCCTTTATAGGTGACATTAAGTTTAAAAAAATTGTGTTCCAGTTGACTTTTGCTATGATAGGAGGATGGGTTACTCAAGATGGAAAAACTGAGCTGTGCTGATAAAGGGTGGGGGAATGTTCCCCTTGCATTTGGTCACATCATACATGCTTCTCTGCTTTGGCCTGAGAAATAGAGAAAAATATGCTCAACTGGATGGAAATGAGAAGGTAGTCAGAGATCAAGTGTAGAGTGGGTTTTTTTAGGACAGCGAGGGCTTTCTGCATTTATGTGTGAACAACTGAAGAGGCTGCTCAATGGCTAATGCCTCCAGGTGGTCCTGTGGCTTTGGCAATGCTAAGGAGAAGCTTGGGTATGGGCATGTTCTTGGTATTGGGTAGTAGGTCAGGGAAGCTCAGGCACAGAAAGCATTTGAAAAGTTGGGTACTGAAGGTGGGCAGCAGAAGAGACGCTAGCAGTGTGGATGCCTCTGGCTGATCTGCAGTGCTGGTTGCCACAAAGGCTTGTGCTTCTGGGTCATTTTTCTCTATTTCTAGTTGTAGCTGGATGCTTCAGTTCCAGTCTAGCCCTGTTGGACTAAGCATTGAACATGGAAAAGTCTTCAGGACTGCCATGTATCTTATGTTTGATCAAACCAGAGAATATGGTCTCAAATTTGAGGTGCATGCAAGGTGGGGCCTTTTTTTTGTTTTAGAGACGGGGAGATTGAAAGTAGAGAAAGGCAGCGGTATCACAAGCAGAGCTTGTGGTTTAGAAAGTGATCAGAGAATATATGCTGGTTGTGTGCTTTGGGAGAAGTCACTTGTGGGCCCCCTTGTTTTCCCATGTATTCACACAAAGGGGACGTAAGTGTATGGTGGCAATGGTGTTCTTCCAGACCCATTTTTCTTTTTTTTCCTCTTTACATAACATGGAGTCTCTAGTTCTTTTCTGTAGCCTTGTGAGGTTAAAAAATTTTTTTGGAAGTATTTTTGGGATGAGAGGGGGAAATTAGTTGATGGCATGACTTGTGCTTTGCTACAGAAGAGCACTCTCTGAGATGGAGGCTTCTCAGGGTGTTCTGAACAAGGTGCAAGATTTTGGACACCTAAATTAATTGAATTCATCACTTATCAGTAAAGGGTAACTATCATTGGCATGAACAATGTGCCTAATGTACGTTCTTACTGTAAACTTGTAGTTTTAGTTGGTAAAATGAAGGCTGTTTTACTGTTGCATCACCGGATCTTTGGCTGTTCAAGGAGTTGTAACATTGTTTGAAAAGGTGTTGCTCTGATTTTAATGCAATTTAATGAAAGGAAAAAAGATGTCAGTAGCATTGTTTGCTGTGGTTTGCACGAATCTTTGTTGTAAATCAGTGGGGAAGATTATCCTAATCTCTTTCCTACATTTAAACCCGAAGATTGTACTGTGTATTAAAACAGTTTCAATGACACTTTTGAGGCTGAACATTACTTCAGTGTCTCTTGTTTTAAATAGATAGGTTTACCACCAACCTAAAGATCTTTTCTGTGGCTTGTATTCCTGAAAGCTATTTCTTAGCATTAAGCTGAAGGAAGATGAGGTAGAACACTAGGTATTTAATTTTGGAGCTATTGGTTAAAAGCATGTGATCAGCATTAGCTGTTGAGAATCTCTGGAGTTAAGCACTTCTCTGCTTGTAACTTGCTGTAGCTACAAAATGTCAGTGCTCAGTATTTATCATCACATTCGTTCTGAAAGCAGAGAAATGCCACTACCAGTAGAGATTACTTCTTGTTAATACCTGTGATTCATTGCAGAAATACTGTTTTGAAGTGTCTTGATGCTCCCTAGTGAATTTCTAGTAGTCGTTTCCTATCTTGTAAAACAGGAGTATATTAATGGTGCTTCCTTTTACCCCCCCTCTAGCAAACGGACAGTTGTCATACAGCTCTGCTGCATCAGGAGGATGACCTCTTTTGCATCAATTCCAATAATTAAACCCTTGAGAGGTGACTTCCTCCTTTAAACAGTGCCAAGAAAAGACAGTCATTGCTGCTTCACAGGTTTTTATCTCTACAGATGAAGGATTATGGTCATTATGGTGCCCAAGCTGTCATCTTAATGTTTGTGTTTAACTGTCTCTTATGGAAAAAATACAGATGTGACACACTAGACTTGGAAATTCCATTTTTGTGTGCTTGTGCATACTTTTTTAATCGTGCTGAGGACTTGAGTTTCACATTCAGTGTATAAAAAGCACTTATACAAGAGGTGCAGTATCCTGTGGGAAAAATAAGTTGGCTTCTAAAAGAAACAGAGCTCACCTGTCTCCTTCCTTCCTCAAGAGGGGGAAAAGTAGCATATTAAGAGTGCATGCAAAGGTTGTTAATTAGACAGGTTCCTCACAGAAGCGAGTCCAGCTTTGCAGTTGTCCTGTGCATACACCTGCAAGGAGTTGTCATCTCCCCTGTAGCCCTGTAGTTTAACTTCCATGGGAGCTGTAACAAATATTTCATTCATGGGAGCCAAAAAAGCTGAGGGGGTGGGAAAGGAAAAGACAGACTATAGCAGACAATTCTTTGGAAATCTGTGGGTGAGGAAAGATTTCTTGTTTTCAACTCACCATGCACAGAATTTCTTTATATTTTAAGTGGTCTAATTAAACTGTTTACCTTTTTAGCCAAATATGTTTAACTTTTAAAATAAAAAGTCCTGTTAAGTTTTGGATTTTGTGGGCCATGTGATGTTTCTCAGCTTAATTAAAGTGCCTTTAAACTGTGGGTAAAAAAACAGTTTGGGTTTTGTCCTCCATTCTCTCTCTCTCCTTTTTTTTTTTTTTTTTTTATGCTGGTAGGATAGGTGTATAAGGCCAGATAAGTGTAAGGGCATCTGTCTTGTCTGTACCCTGGCATTTCTGGTCTTTGCAATGCTCGCCGTCCGTGGTGTTGCTGGAGAACTATTTAGGAGATTATTTGGCTCTTGCTGACCTTCACACTCCTTTCCAGTGCAGGTTATGACAGCTGTTGTAGAATCTAAACACTTTGGAGAAAGTCTGAGTACTTGTAGTAGAAATAAAGTGATATGCTTCTCTCAGCGCAACCTAAAATTATTCCTTCTTTCTGATTGTTCAAATCTTGCTTTTTAAAAAAAAATGTTTTGTTAGTATTTTACAAATACTCCATTCAGTTCAGGAAAAAGCTAAGAAATTCTCACTTAAGCCAGGGAATGAAAAGGTTCTGCAAAGTGAAAAGCTTCTTTTTTTTTCCTTTTCCTTTTGCATGCTAAAGAATTAAACAAAATGCCACAAGCCCATTCTCCTTGAGATGGAAAGCAAGAACTTTGAATGAAAGCTCTTGTTGATATACCTGAAAGCAGTCAGGAATCTGATATGACTTCAGAATGACTGTTTAATTAGACTTAGAGGCAATTAATTAGATTTAATGATATTTTAACAGCTTACAGAATTATCCCATCCGGATTACCTACTGAAGGTGTGTGTTCTGTGGGAAATGTATTTCTGTGTATATAGTCTATGGGATTTTTTTGTTTGTTTGGAGGTTTTGAAGAAATGTACTTGTGTTTGTCTTAAGTGGCTGTCAAAATATGAGGTTGAACTAAATGACATGTTTACTTAGCACTAGTTGCTATTGCTGAATGGTACTTAGCACAGTATTTTGTGGAAGCATTCATATATATTCAGCCAAAGAATATTGTGTAGTTGCATTTTTAAAACTCATTGCAGAGTCGTCATGTCGAACATAGAAACTTGCTTCATAATATTAAGAGACTTTCTTTTATGAAATCTCACTTTGCTTATCGAACTGTAGTCTGCTGTTTCTGAAGAGTGATGTGAAACATTAGTGACCCTGCATGACCTATTTGAATTTATGCTCCAGTCCTCATTTCAGTTATTTATTTTTCTGGCTAGACTCGAAATATTTTTTTTCATTTTTTTCTAGGGTGGAGGGAGGAAGTTTATACAGCTGAACATCCTTTACTTTAAACTGTTCTTTCAGAAGGAATTTATATAGCAGCTAAACCTGGTAGATGAGAGGGACTGGCTATTCCAGTGAATGGACTGTAAAACTAGAAATTTGGAACATTTTTGCATAGATGGCTTTGCTCGATCCAGATGTATGTTGGTCTTTCATTAGGCTTTTCTGCTGTGGTCTAGGAAAAAAAGACATTGCTATGCTACTTTAACATGCTGTTCACTGTTACATTTGTCTTGGACTGGTAATATGTGGTATATTGAAGCTTTCTGTAGGAAACTTTGCCCTAAGCACTGGCTCCCATTTCCCCTGTGAGAGATTGCAGCTTGTATATAGTTGTATATGCTTGTGCAACTGCTGCTTTTCTTCACTCGAAAGGGAGGAAGGAGGAACATGACTGGCTGTGGTAGTGCACTGTCAAAAACAGCTATCACTCCACAAATACATGTCATTTCTTATGGGGAAGAGTATGAAACAGTTCTTCTAGTGATAACCTCTGATCTTGTTCATATGGTTCTATCTGCGTTGTGTTGAGCTGTCCTAGTATCTGTCATGCATGATTTAAGTATAATTTTGAATTTGGTTGGTGGTTAGACTTGCACATACAATAGTGGTGGTACTTGTGCTACCAAGTACAGACCCATGGTTGTAGGATAGTGATGTTTTAATGAATTTGCATGCCTATTTCTGCTTTACCCGCTTTGCAAGTGGCTGTCCTGGTGATATGTTAAAATAGGCAGTGGGCAGACAATGCTGCTGCATGTATGAACATGTCGGTGATCTAATTATGTTGAGAGGTAGCTAGTATAACATGATACACCCTTGAGTTTTTGGTGATTTGCTGTATTCTTCTGTGGTCAGACTTAGGCTTGCTTTTAAGTTTGGAGAAACAGAAAGTTGCCCTTAGCTGTTTGTTAATCTTTTTTAGAGCTTGAGGGCTAAATCCTCAAAGAGTGATATAGGTATGCAAATTCAACTCAGACTTGGCTGCCAGTGAACTGAATAGTATCAAGTTGGAATCTTATTTTTCTTTCTTTTTTGTTTAGATATTGAAGAAGGATAAAAAGCTTCTCAAAGGTTTGGAAGGTTGAATGTGATCAGCATGAAGAGCTTAAAAGCAAAGTTCAGGAAGAGTGACGTAAGTATTTCTGCTGAGTTTGACTGCTGGTTTCCATGCTGGAAACAAATTCTTCACTCCCACCTTGATAAGGTTGTAGGTTAATGAGTAACAGAGAAAAACTTTTTCCAAGCACAAAGGCAACAGCTGAGTACAGTATGGACTAGGCTGTTTCAAGATGGAGTGCAATTCTTTGTTATGCAAATTAATGGCATTTCACTACCTTGCTCCTTATAACTGAATCATGCACATGTGTGGGGTCTGCAGAACTTTATGTTGAGTATGCTGGTGCCCAGACTGAAACTTTGTTCCAGGTATAGCATTAAAGCCTAGTAAGGACTTTACTACCCAATCATAGTTCTGTCTAGGCATACTATCATTCTTATCAGTGTGACGTTTGAGCACTTAACGAAAGAACTCCTCAGTCTGTGGCAGGGTTTCTTTGTCAGCAATAATACAGGAACCAGCTGTGCAATTAGGGTAGCTGTGGCTTATCAGTGGTAATGCCACAAGAAGGGTGGATATGACGCTTGAGCAGCAAGGGAGACAGATGTAAATGTGGAGGTCCTACAGGACCCAGTCAATTTCTAGTCACCAGTCTTCAGAACTGCATTTAGAGAGACTAGGTTGCACATCATATATTGCCTTTTGCTAGTAGTAGTAGTATCTGTGGAGACCCAAGCTTGAAGTTGTATAGTAAGCATGCTTCCCTTGGAACAGCGAAACTGCCGTAGTCTAGTCCTGTTCTAGTCTTTCTTTTCCTGCTGCTGCTCATTCCAGTTTTTTGTCACATGCTAATGTTAATGCTTATTTGATAGTGAGTGAGCAGTCAGTGAAGTAGGTGACTTTGTATCTAATTGACTTTCCAGATTTTGTTTGGAATTTGTAACAAATCTCTGTGATCTGTGAAGAATGTGATGTTCCATCCTTCATCCTAAATTTGTGCTGTTTTGACAGAAGTGATGTTTTGTTTGTCATGTCTAGACCCACAGGGTCCTAGAGCAGCCATGTTAGATGAAGATGCATGAGGTTTGAAAATGAAGCTTCTTCAGAAGTTTTGATGTTCAGGAATAAAATTACACACTGCACTCAGGAGTAGTGCAGGTTGTGCTTTGATGTAAAGATGGTCTTATGGCACACCATTAGAGTTGTGTCTTTAGCCAGCTTGTAATGCACTTCAGTAACTGGGAAGAAGGCAGAAGTGCTGTTGTATAATCTGCAGATGTGCTGGTTACTGCCTAAAAAGTCTTTTCAGCTACAGGTTAGCACTTGGTGCAGGTTCTGTATTGGCTTCCTAGCAGCAGCACTGGTGGATGCTCTACTCCTTCAGTTTAGCAAGAGCTTTTTCTAAAAAAAACTACCTCTATCAATGAGATAAATATGTCAACCTAACCTTTGGGAGCAGAAGGAAACACTTAGAACTACTTAAGCAGCATTTGGCCTTTGCTAGTCAACAGACTGAGTCAGCCAGTGTTTTGTGCCACTTCACAACAAATAAAAATAATGTCACAAGTCTCTGGTGTGCCATTCAGTTTATAACTGCTAGAATTTTGTGGGCAGAGATGGTTGCTCCTGTTGCAATGAGTAGCAGCAATTGGTATTTTGAGTTCACCTACACTAGTACAACTTTTTATAGGCATCTGCTTGAGTAATGAGAACAGTCCCTTGGCTAATACATGAACACACTTGGTATTATGGAAGTGTTAGGATGACTTCATTCACACTTTTATGCTAGTTGGCTGGGGTGCTGCTCTAGAGCAAAGGCTAAGTGACATGCATGATGCAACGAGATCTTGCTGCAGCTAGTCCACCTACTGTTATAAATTGCACTGGTTCACTTATTACTTACATACCTATCCTTGATAAGTCGCTCATGTCTCTCTCCAAAACCAAGTGGAGTCTGAAAGTAATTGCTGTTTTGATACTACTGCTGTCTACTGGCTGGAGACAAAGTTGACCACAAAGGATTTTTCAGATACCTAAAATTTAGATATGCAGCTCTAAGAGCACAGCAGTCTAAATCCATGACAGTCTGGTTTCCTCTGTTTTGAAGCCAAACCTTAAGGGCATAATTCAAAACAGCCAACAGGAGCTGTTCTATATTTTGTGCAAGATAAGCAAGGAAAATTTTCCTTCTCTTTAGTTTCCAGAAGCTGCCCTTAGCTATAATTTGTGAGGAGGAGAAAGAGAGGTGGTTTTAATTGGAATTAGGCTTATTTGTGTCTCAATTTATAAGATCTGGTAACTGCTTTTGGACTGGGGATAAGGGTAAAGTCAGCAGGGATGGAGGGACTCTTTTTCTTATCCCACCTCCCTTGTGTTTCTTTCTGGAGGAAATCTTTAATGTCTTATTTTGTAGAACTGAAGATGTCTTGGGGGAAAGAATGGTACCCTTCTCTTGTGCCTCACTGTTAGCATTAAAAAATAGGAAGAGAGGGAGGAGTAGGAATAAGTCTTCAGGGTGTGTGTGAGAAACAGGAATTACACAAACACTTCTCCAGCAGTAAGGCTGATACCCTAAAACTGTATGCTGTAATGAAGACTGTGTAGGAAACTTCACTGATGTATTAAAGCTCTCTCAGCTGTTCTGGAGTGGCTGAATTGAAAGTGGGCACAACTGCTGATAGTCACACATGTGTCTCCATGTCCCTGCTGCAGGGCTTTGCTTTGGTGCTATAGCTACACCAGTCTTGCAGCTTCCAAAAGAGGAGTCCCTTCTCCCTCTTCTTTCATCCCTGCCCTTCTGCTTTTGCAGGTATCTGACTCTGCAGTGAGTCAGTTCAGGGACATAAAGTGATGCAAAATTACTATGTGGGGTGCGTTTTAGCTGGTTAACTCCGTGCTCTGTCTCACTTTAGGATCAGCCCTGAGAGGAATGGTGAAGGTAGGAGGAACAGCAGGACATCCTTTTCTGCAGCTGTTGCTTGGCTTAGCTACATTGTCAGATCACACCCTGAGATTATTGGTCTAAAAAGCATAGGGGTGGGCATGCCAGCAAAGGAGTTACAGGAACACACAGATAAATAAGGCTGCTAGGTCTGGTATTTAGCAGAATTGATATAGTCCACAGCTGAGAGATGGGAACATGACTTCTTAGATGGGAGTGACTCCACTTCAGTCTTTTGCTGCTCAGCATCCTTGTACCTCACCTGATTCACTCTCGGGGTGTGCAGGCAGCTCGATTAACTGGAGAATCTTTTTTCCTTGCCACACTTAATCGCTGTGAGATCCTTCCTGGGTGTGACTGTTGCCATGTGTACATGTGTATTTGGAGCAGAGGAATTAAATTATTGCTCTGTCACAAATTAGTATTGTCAAAGTGTGATGTGCAGTTAACAGGAGTATGCTTGTAGTCTAGAAATAGGTGAACAGGATGCCTAGGTGGGAGCAAATGCTGGGACTGGAAGCTAAGTAGTGGATGTGCATACTTCAAGAGTCTGTAGATAAAACAACAGAAATTGCTCTTAAGTCTTGACAAAGCAACTAGTCTCTTCTGCCTGAGAAGCTATGTTTTCTTTGTTCTTTCTTCACCTCTTTCTCCTCATTATCAAGCTCAAAACCTACTGTTAGTAACACTTAAAAGCTGACAACCTAAAAAGACGACCATGTTAATAGTTGCAAGACACTATTACATATAACGCTTGAAAAACTTGGTGTGGTAGTATTGGGAACTATCATATCACTTCAGAGCTTGAATTTGTTTATATGCTGTCTGTGGCTGGTTCACACAAGAGAGCATGAATATCTTACCCAGTAAAACAGAAGTTCTTCGCTGTTTCTGCTTGGAAGAGCAGAGTTTGAAATAATCCAATTAAAATAAGAACAGTGCTACTGATGTCTTATTAGACCTCTTACTTGAGATTGGATTTTTTTCTGTAATAATTAGTCAGTTTGTGGCCTGACTTCAAAAGCATCTAGAATCTTAAACAGGCAGATGAGGGCCAAGAGGATTTTCAAATGTGCAAAGATATTAAGCCTGTCTAAACATGTTTTGTCTATTTCTTAAGTATGGCAAGATGCTCATCAACATTTTTAGGCACCTACACATATTTAAATATCTAGCTCTTTGATGCTAAGATGTTGTGGGAACCTAGGTGATCTGTTTAGGTAATTTGTTTTTAACTGTGTTCTCGATTACTCTAGAAAAAGCATGTTGTGTGAAGGCTTTTTGATGGGTTGGACTGTCTTTACTCTTTGACTTCTATCTGCGGGCAAATGATTGAAAAGTTTTAGAACCGTTTTCTGCAAGTATTGAAGATCAGCTGAAAAACATGTCTTGCAATTTGACAATGACCAATTTTCTTCCAGTTGCTAGATTGTTGACTGGACAAGAGGAAGATTAGAATTGGGATTTGTTTCCAAATATCTTCAATACTGAATAATTAAAATAGTAGAGTGTCTTTTAAAATGAAAATTGACTGTGCAGTTCAGCAGAAATTGTAGCTATTGTCAGAAGCAAAGCCAAGATACGCTGGGATTTCCCAATGCTAATTGCCAGCTCTAACTTCTGGTATTTCTGGAAATGCCTATTTGTTGTACTATCACGCAGGGGTTGAAAAGTTTGCAGTTCTTATGAAAACTTCTGCTTTTTGGCCTGTGGTGTAATCGTTGTTCCATAAATTTCAAAATGATGAGGCAGTTAGGTATGTTGTAGTGTAAAATCTCAGTCTTAATCTAGATGCTATGCTAATTAAGACTTGGCACTTCTTTTTAATGCATGATGTTTTAAATAGTAGGCTCCTATTTGACAGTTTTGGAAGTATAAAATGCTACATGGGCGTCTGGAACTGAAAGATTGCTGGCATACATTCCATGGAAATCACTGTGTTCCCAGGTGCTCTGGACTGAATGTGTGGGACAATAAAACTTGGGGGGGGGGCAACTTTAAAAATAATAAACCAGATCTCCTTTAAACAGCACTTAAAATTCTTTTATACACTGAAAGCTACAATTAACCTGAAAAGAAGCATGGAATTGTTGAAAATTGCACTATCCACTCTGTATACATGTACTACTTTCTTTCAGGGTAATGGTGACCTAAAAAACCAAACCCATACTGAGTTCACTCTGGTTAAAAACTGAGATATCGATGTTGTCTGACCATTGTTGTTTACCCAATTATTTAGGAAATTAACTACTGAAATTTGATTCATGTTTAGGTATCCTTCTTTTATTGGGCATTGAATTAAATAAGCCTGAAACACATCATCATGATCATAGCTTTCCATCAGTTTACTGTGTTCTTCAGTAATAATATTTGATTCCACTGTACAGTGTGCAGGGGAAGACTTGATCTCTAGAATGTATAGATTGTCTTCAGCCACCTCTTGAGAAGAGAAGACTTAGTCTTTTCTCTCTATTTTGCCGTGGCTCCTGCTTCTCCCTCCCTCTGTCAGGAGTCAAAGGTCCTATCTTCCACCCCAGTTTCTGCTCTGGAGCTATTTGGCTTCATGCCTCCCGTTCTGGGCAGCATAAAGCTCTGCTCTAGTCAGCTTGCTCTCCCAGCCAAAGCTTAAATGCTTTGTGCAGGAAAGAAGTTAACCATGTTCCGAGTCCTATGGTATATAGAGTAAGACCTGCTGCCTGTTGCAGTCAGTTCAATGTGAAACCTCTTGCCATCAAGTAGTGTCTTTTCTTCACTGTTGACAATAGGAACATGTGCAGAGTACTTCAAAAATTACCCTATTCAGGTGAACTGTAAGTCAGGCGCACTTGAGCCCTCTGTGAGTGGGGCAATATCAGACCGTAAGTTATGTAGCATCTCCTTTAATGGTGGAAAGAAAATGTAATGGAGAAGGCAAGTAAAGACCTACAGATAAGGGTAGAGGAAAACAGAAGGGAAAAAGAAAAGGTCTGAAAAGAAGGGGAGAAGAGGGACAGTTGAAGCTGTAGGGTCAGAGTTACTATTTTGGTAACTCTTTTTTGAGAAGGAATAACTGGGCTCTTGTGGTATGCCTGCTGATCGTCTGTCTCTGGACATGAAAGTACATGGCTTTGGTAGAGTGTTTGAGGCTAGATAACTTGCAGGTGTTCTAGAAAGAACGTGCAGCATCTCCAAATGATTGGGGCAGAAAGGAAAGAGAATAGGTTAAATGAGAACTGTGCCGTAGTGTTTGGAATTACAGCAGAAGAACCTGGGTTGGAGTTGGCTTACTTTGAATAAATACATAGTTATTTCCTAAAACAGGATTATAGTTTGGAGTATAGCAGAGAACATCTTGGTTGGGTTCCCAGACAGTCTTGGTTAGTCTGTATAACAGGCAATGACATTTTATTAAATTCATGATTCCTTTGTTTGATGCTAGGCCCATGCCTGTTCATTCATAGATTGGCTTGATCATGGACATTTACAGTCCTAATCAGCCAGTCTTATAGTGTAGTTGCATAGCAAGTACAACGCTATTTAAACCCTGTGTTTGAAGACAGAAGAAGCTTTGGGGATGAATGAGTGTGAGGTCAAAGCTGCAGGGCTGACCTCACTCACCCACTTGCAGTTTCTCTGTCCTGTCGGTAGCACATTGTGTTCATCTGAGTTCTGCTTTCCACACCTGTGTTTGTCCCAGAACCACTGCCCTGAGGAAATGACACGTAGTTCCTGCAGTGCTTTCCTTTTCACTTCCACCTCCACCCATGCTTGTGCCCCAAATTAGGTGAGGAATAATATCTCCCATTATTATTGCCCCTAGAGTCATATTCTTACTAGCATAGAATGACATGAGGCTAATGACTCTACTGTAAATATAGGTTGGGGAAAGGCAAAAGTGTCTCCTTTTCCCAGGTGCTGCCTGCTCACCCATCTAGAGCTGGAGGAAGGGTTGGAGACTTTGTGAAAGGAAACATTGATTAGTCACTGGTTGGCCACGAACACTGGTCTGCCCTGCCAGCCCAAGTGGTGCCTGGCAAGCTGAACAATTTGCACCTGTGTTCTGATCATGCCAGGATGGCTGGTTTGGCCATCTTCATGTGATCCCTCATTAAAAGGAATATATGTAAAACATCTGCAAAGATGAAGAGGAACCCTCCCATTACAAAATTGTTTTAAATGGAGTTAAACCCGGTATATGGGCAACAATATAAAAAATTGTAGTAGATAAGTGCAGAAGAACCACAACGTGAAGCTAGCCAGTTTGTTCATTACTAAATCAAATACCAAACTTAAGCAGCGTGAAGTGGGGGTGGGTAGGAAGAAGAAAGGCAAATTGGCATATACAAACTGGAAAAAGTTAGTATTTTAAAATATATTGGTAACAAGAAAGGAATCTTTGTTGTGTAGAAACATATCTTTTGTGTCTCTTTAAACAGAGCACAACAGTTTAAAGGCCTGAGTTTAGAAGAGTTGGAAAAAAGCAGTTGTAATTTTTTCATTTATTTGTTTATCTTTAGTAAGATTTAAATGTTAAAGTAAAATAAATTAAAAGTGTGATAAGTGGGCAGTCTGTGTGTTCTTACTGTGGTACATGTATACTCTCCCTTTTTGGCACTACTCATGCCTAATTTGATTAAAAAAAAAAAAAATCTGTCCAGCTGTCAAAGTTGTCAGTTAAAACTCATGTAAAGGAAAGGATTTAATTAACGATCCAGTCTTTGTTTGAAGACTGTTGTCTTGTCTTTACGAGGAACAAAAAACAATTTGCTGTGCATAGATGCTGTAGTATTATCTAAAGAATATAACACCCATACATTTTATTGTATTGGACATTTGAGCCTTTTCATCCTATGCTTGTATTTTGGGAGCCTATGAATGAGATGAGCAGACAACAAATGTAAGGAGTTAAGCTATGAGAGATGTATTTATTTACCTCATTCCAGCAATATTTTCTAGTCTTGTTCTTCAAGAAGCTTTTCTGATTATGTGTAGTCCAGGCAACTGCCCAGCATTAAGGACATATCAAACCCTTTTCTGCTTCCTTGCTTGCCACACTTGCATCTTCCTGAGGTTCATGCCCTGCGTGTTCTGAAGATCCATGAAGCTTAAGCTCTACACTTAAGCGTAGAGGAGAGTGAGGGTCTCAGGGGCCATTCTGCCCAGGAAATAACCAGGTGGTTATTTAGGGAGAGCTGTGAGAGCTGAACTTGCAGCACTTCATTGAAGGTACCTTTTCTTCTTCAAAGGTCAAGTTACCAAAGCACTGCATGGGGCAGGCAGGTAGAAGGAGTGAGGATGAAGAGGCCTTCCTGTATTGTAGCTCTATAGGAGAGTTGCTTTATTCTTTTCAACACAGTTGTGAGGAGGTGCTTTCTGTTGGCTGAGGGCAGTTTTTTGGGCAAGGTGAGGTTGAAGGGTGATGTTTGGGCTTGACCACTTTGTGTTAGCTACATTGATTAAGGGAGTGTTTAAAAACTGCAGATCTGTGTAGAGAAAAATACAAAGGTGGGATGAATAGAAGTCTGAAAGCTAAAAAAGTTCTTTGCTAGTGAGAAAAAGCTATGTAATACCACAGTGTCTGTCTTGCTCTTAAGACAGTTGGTATGTATGCTATAGATCAGTGGTACAAATGTTTTATGAACAACTGCTCAAGTTTTGTTAACAGATGATCCTACCCTAATGAACCTTTGAAATATTTCAGACTTATAAATGTATAACTTTAGCCTTGTGTCAATTCACAGTAATAATTTGTAGTCATTCATACTTGACTGTAATTTGGTTATGTAAATAGGTCAAAACCTGGCTGGGCAAGGCTCGGAGCGGCCTGCTATAGTTGATTCTCCTTTGAGCAGAGGAGATGGACTAGACTATCTTCCAAACTTGACCATTCTGTGATTCTGTATAAAGATTAAAGGTCTTGAAACACATTGTATAGGAAGCTTGCAGTCATGTTGAAAGATACAAAGTGCTCTTAAAAAATTAGAGGTATCTTATTCTAGGCTCTTACCTGCCTGAAAACCCTTGAGGCTTAGCTCCAGGAAAAGCTATGGTGTCCTTGCCCATATGTTGGTAGTATAGCTGCCTGAACTTCTGTAGTTATTTTGGCATGTGAAAAGCTATTTAATGAACTATTTTTCCTACTTCTAGACCTAAACTATCTACAAGTAGCTGCAGCCTTAAGCTTTTAAAAATACTGCTAACTTTGTGCTGGTGAAGGCCGTCGTGGTTGAATGTCTTTTTAACTACAGCTGCAGGATATCTTAATCTCTTGGACTCGCAGCTTGTATTCACACATATCCTTACCACAGGTACTCTTCCTATAGCTTGCTTTTTACATGGACTTCATATTTTACCTTGAAGTATTTTGAGGTAGGAACCTCTTTCAGTGCTGTTCTGGTGTAGCGTCTAACACTATTGCTACTTGATACTATTTGGGTTTTGAGAGGTGGCATAATACAGCTAGCAAAACATAATTTGAAACTCAAGCTAAATTTACTACTCTACAGCTGTCTGAGGAGTCTCATTGCATGAGACATATGCTGCATGTGCATATCTCAGATGAAATATACAGTTAACTGTCCAGAACCCTTGCATTGACTTGATGATGATGATAAAAGCAAAGATGCTTTAATAACTTTGCAAATGATGTGGTTACCAATGCATATGTATGTGTCTGACATACCTATTCTGCTCTGTTAACAGGTGCATACCTCTTCTTTCATCTTTGCTTCTTTGCTGTGTGTGGTGGAAACCTCTTAGGACTCTTATAAACTTGGGTAACCTGTCTGCTTATCCAGAGACTGAAACAGTGCCCTTTGAAGTCAGAAGAAAGACTTCAGTCTGCTTGACTGAGCTTTGAATCAAGAACTAAAATCAAAATGCTGTCCCTGTGAAGCGTATGGTGGGGCTTCAGTGGGGCATGGATTTTCCCTGAATGGAGCATAGAAATTTATGTGTCCATTGAGGATTGGCAGGCTGTCCAACACTGGCTTCTTTTTAAGGTCTAGAGTGTGTTGTGGTTTTGTTGTGGTTCCCCTCCCCCTTTTTTTTCTTTTGTTTTGGGGGGTGATTGCTTATAATATGATGTGATTCTGTTCAATAGGAACAATGGCAGCCCTTCAGTGCCCTTGCCCATTTGATGTGTATTTCAGATCTATAATTTACAGTTGTATAGGAAGTCTAAGTGAAATGCACCATTTGAGATGTGCGATCACAGGGATCACTCGGGGGTCTTCCAGGAAGTAAGCAACAAGCAATTTTTATCCTGGGCTGCATTGAAAGAAGTGTGGCCAGAAGGTTGAGGGAGGTGATTCTGCCCCTCTACTCCACTCTGGTGAGACCCCATCTAGACTCCTGTGTCCAGCTCTGGAGCCCTCAGCACAGGAAAGACATGGACCTTTTGGAGCGGGTCCAGAGGAGGCCACAACAATGATCAGAGGGATGGAACCTCTGCGGTGAGGACAGGCTAAGAGAGTTGGGGTTGTTCAGGCTGGAGAAGAGAAGGCTCCAGGGAGACCTATTGCAGCCTTCCAGTGCTTAAAGGGGTCTTAGAAGAAAGATGGGGACAGATGTTTTAGCAGAGCCTGTTGCGATAGGGCAAGGGGTAATGGTTTCAAACTACAAGAGGGTAGGTTTAGACTAGATTTAAGGAAGAAACTTTTGACAGTGAGGATGGTGAAGCACTCACCCAGGTTGCCCAGAGAGGTGGTAGATGCCCCATCCCTGGAAATATTCCAGGTCAAGTTGGATGGAGCTCTGAGCCACAGTGGAAGCTGTCCCTGCTCATTGCAGGGGGTTGGACTAGATGACCTTTAAAGGTTCCTTCCAACCCAAACTATTCTATGATTAGGTTTTCATTAGGAATGGATGTACTCCATCCTTGGTTGGCTTTCTGGGCTGTGAGTGCCTGTTGCCAGCTCATGTCCAGCTTTTCATCCACCAGTACCCCCAAGTCCTTCTGGGCAAGGCTGCTCTCAATCCCTTCATCCCCCAGCCTGGACTGATACCGGGGGTTGTGCCGACCCGGGTGCAGGACCCTGCACTTGGGATTGTGGAACCTCATGGGGTTCACATGGGCCCATTCCTTGAGCTTGTCCAGGTCCCTCTGGATGGCATCCCATCCCTCAGGCATGTCAAACGCACCACTCAGCTTGGTGTCATCTGCAAACTTGCTGAGGGTGCACTCGATCCCACTGTCTGTGTCACTGATGAAGATAGGAAAGAGTACTGGTCCCAATACAGACTTCTGAGGGACACCACTTGTCACCAATCTCCATCTGGACATTCAGCCGTTGACCTCTGGATGTTACCATCCAGCCAATTCCTTAAGCGCCACATAGTGCAGCCATCGAATCTGTATCTCTCCAATTTAGAGAGAGACATGTTGTGGGGGGCTGTGTGTTGACCACATTATTTCTTTGTGTTTATCAGGGGAGGAGGCTGGATACTGTTCTTTAATTATTCTCGCTGTGGCTAATGGAACCTGAAGAGCATAGTATGTGCTTATGCCTTATGTAGTTGTTGAAGAAGGTTTGCAAGTTCCATCCATCTTGGAATGTGTTAACTGCATTTACTAGCAAAGTAATAGAATACTTAAGGGTGGGATTTTTGTGGATTTCTTTTTGCTCACCCAATTATGTTTCTGTCCCACTTCTCTTGGTACAAACAGCCTGTTGCTCTCTGCTTTTGCTGGGTTTGTCTCACAGCTGTCTCCCATCATGTGTCAAAGTGTGATAAGTGCAAGCAGCAGTGGCTGTGCATCCTTGCAGCTATGTTGGAAGAGGTGCTGCAAACAGGGCTATGTGTCTGAAGCGCCGTACTGCAAGAAGCTGCCCTAGGCTTGGTGTTGGGCAGCGACTTTTTTTCCAGTAGTGAATACCACTTCTTAATGCATATGTTGTTTGCTTGTAAACCTGAAGTTGTTCAGGGTGTTTTGGTTTTGTTATTCTTAGTGCAGGTTCCTTGTTGCAAGCCAGGTCTTGCTTCAGCTGGATTACTCTTGCTGGTTATTTAGCATGTCGTGCTCTGAAGAGGAAGGTTGTGTTATCCATGTGTTTGTGAGGACCATCAGCTCAGATTAATGTCACAGCAAAAAGTTCTTGAAAATTTCCTGTTGTGGTGCACTTCAGCTATATCCATTTACTCAGATGATGGTAAGATGCATGAGGTCAGATGAAGGCTGGATTTTTTAATGTTTGTGAGTAACGTTGCTTTCCTTAAAGGATCATTTGAGGTAGAAAGTCATTTATATAATGCTTGCTAAACTGATACAGTGAATGGGATGTGGCAAACATGAGCAGTTGTGTGTGAAAATGCCTACAGGTAAGTTTCTTAAGGCCTGTTGAAGGGTGACCATCAGTTTGTTATATTGACTAGGACTTTGGTATAATGTATGGTATGGGGTTTTTATCTCATTTTTAAACATGGATGCTTGCTCAGTCATTGCACATTAGGTAGTAACCACCAAACTTGCTTTATTTTTTTTTTTTCTTTTAATTCAGGCTAGCTGGGGGAACATGTGACTGTCATCTCACTATAGAAGCTTGTTTCCAGGCTCTTCTCATGCACTAACACATGGCAGAGTTCTGGGCAAATAAGCAACTATGGCTGCTGTTTTGAGCTGTAAAATACATGGTATCTACTTCATGTAGTGCAGTGGTGTTGAAGGGAAGGCACCGAGTCCAGTTTGAGACTTTCTGATATGCAGTGGAAGAACATAATAAGTGTTCTTCAGTGGCCAGGAAGATGAGTTTAGTAAGTTATGTAGCTGAAATGTACTTGGCATTTTTTGGTGTTTTTCTTCTGGTAGCATAAGAATGTAATTGTTCTGCCATGGTGTATTTTTCCCAATTCCTACAAGGGAGTTTCCGTGCCTGCAATTTAGATTTGTAATCGTGGTGGTGTGGGTTTTTTTTGTTTTGCTTGGGGGGGGGGGGGTGGGGTGTGTGTGTGTGTGTCTGTCCTTTTAGCATATCCTGATACTTTTATTTTAAATCAGTTTATAATTTATTCTTGAAATACTAAGTTGTCTGTTTCCTGCAATGGTGACTTGGTTTCTGTCTGTCTATAAGATAACAGAAAAAAGCCTGCTATGTAGAAGTGATACATAAATATTACTTTATGGCAGATTTCTTCCTGCTCTTCTGCAATAACAATTCTTGCACTCATTCCCCTCTACCATCTCCTGGATAAGTCTCATTGGTTTAATGGCTGCATTCAAGGCAGCATTTTAATTTTCTTAGATTTCTGTTTTTAACAGTAATAGTTTTTCTGTTTTTTCTTTGGACTGTACATTACCTATACAGTGCTTAACAGCTTCAGTTTTATGAATGTGGGATTGTTTTGGCTCTCTGTACGTACAGCAAACACAGTTATGAAATTACATTCTTTGACATAAAAAACAAACTAACCATTTTGAAGTAGCTTCTACATGCACTCAAGGTGGCTGTAAACAAACAGTACAGTCTCATTTAGAGGGAGGGGAAAGGAATACTGCAAGTCTCGCAGGAAGTGATTTAAGCTCCTAGTTGAACAGTAAAGCTAGTGCAGTAAAGGAAGGAAGGGTTAGAAGATTGGAAGAAGGGCTCAACACTTCATCTGTCAATGCAAGTTTCTGTAATCTTGTGCAGGGGCTTGTTATTCCACTTTCACAATTTAAAATAAGGGGAAGGTGTGTAAGAATAGTTATATGGGATAATTGTGGTGGATGGAAAAGTAATTCTGCAGTGCTGGAGTACTGAGGAAACATGGGGGCTGTGTAAATTCTTTTAATGAGAGTCAACCAGCGTCTACCATGCCCAGCTTAAGTTCTTTCTCAGCTCTACATAGCTTGAGACTCCTCAGACTGTTCTGGCCTTGGTATGTCTGCTGGCTGGTGTGCACTTGTCTCATGAGTTTCCTGGTATTTAAAATCTGTAGGTAGTTAGCTGAGGTGCTGGAGAGCTGATATTCTCTGCAGGGTACTTGAGTTTGTCCCAAATACGTGTAATAAGACTGCATAAGGTTTGCATGGACACTTCCATAAGTAAGATGCAGAAGGGTGATTTTAAATACGGAAGCCTTAAATGGCCCTAATGATAGTCTCCTTTAATGATCTTTTCTGAAAAGTAGAGGCCTATGTTCCTGGTGATAAGGTGCTCAGGACATTGTAGATCTTTTGCATTTTAATAGCTCAGTTGTTTTCAGTAGGATTTCTCCTAATTTTTGTCAATGCATGATCACAACCTGACTTAGAACATGCCGCCTCTGTTTTCAGTGTGTGTGTGGGATTTTGGATGAATTGTCAGTTTTCACACACAGCTGAAATGCATCTTCTTTTCAAGTATGTTTGAGTAATCCATAGTGATTAAGCAAAACAAGTAGGAAAGAATGTGATCTTGCTATATGCCATGATTGTAATGACCCTTTCTTTGAAATAAATCAGTTGTTTGTCAGAAGACTCATGTCTGCATAAGCACACGGCGTTGCTGCAGACAGGAAGTGCCCTAGTCTGTTGACCTCGTCTCCCAGGGAAAATCAAAGCTCTCATTAAATTAAAAAAAGAAATCAACTTGTCTTAGTGGAAGGCAAAGGCAATAATATGCAAAACCTCTTTATTTTTTCATTTATGAATGTGCAATCTGATATTTAAATTGCTTTTAGAACTTTTTTTAAATGTAGCTGAGAAGAGTGAGGTCAGATGTCTTTTCTTAGGGCTATATTACACTCTACAAGGGTGAACAGGAAATAGTTTAAAGGAATGCCAAGAAACCCCTATTCCCTAACCAATTCCCTTGTCTTCTTTTAACCATCTTTACTTCAGATTGCATGCTTCAGCTGCTGTGAGTATTTCTGTGTTGAAGATAAGGGAAGGTTTCAGTGTGTTCTGAAGTTACATCATCCAAGTTCCTTTTTATGCAATTTAAAGAAGAAAACTGACTGGGTTTTAAATACAACTGTGTACAGGCCAGGTGTGGGGAAACTGAGATTTTGCTGTGTGCATCTCTGATCTGTTAGAAGTGGTAGGAGTACTACCTTATTAACACTAGAAATTGTGATAGTTTAATGTGACAATAACATTCATCGCAATTTCCAATCATTACCACTGTTTTCAGGAATTTGCAGTACAATCTGCATTTATTCACTTTATTCAATGAATTCTAATTTTTCTGTTTCTAACTAGGTTTTTCTTCAAAGCAGCCTTTTTTTTTTGCCTTCAAGTATCCTGCTGCAAAAGGAATTAAACCTAGAAAATTGAAAAAAACAACGTAAATATTGCCAAATCCATGCTCTTACAAACTATTAAAAACAAATAAAAATGAACAAAAAACCCAAACCCAGATTTCTCTGAAGTGTTTCTGTACCGTATACTCACGAAATATTTAAGAGTACATTTATATCTCTTTGCTGGTTTTTGCTTGTCACCTTGAATATCCAGTTAAGAAACACAAAGGACCACCTCCTTGTGGAAAAGAGAAATTGGAAATAGATATTCCAAAGAGCTGCAGGGGGAAGACCTTGCTTTCTGGAGGTGCAGTGACCTGTACATGGCATAATCTTGGAGTTCCTGGTATTCATAGGTGAGACAAGTCCCTTCCTCTGCGGGGGAGGTTACTTGCTAGACCAAGTCACCTATTTCTGAGGCTTTGAACAGATGTAATGAACGCTGTCTTAACACCTGGCTTCTAGTCTAAAAGCTCGTAAATCTTTTCATGCACAGTGTGGCTGTTACTAGTGCTGTAGGTGATGGTTGACCTATTGGGTGGTTAATAGTGAATATTTGCAAGATTTGGCCTATGTTTGCCGGAGTGCTGCCGCACTGAACATGCAAGGCTAAACCAGAAATGTACTAAATTCCTTCATAGTGTATGTGTGATGTGAATTTTTTTATAGTCATGTCGCTTCATGAGTCATTTCAAACACATATACGTAAGTTCCAAAACTAACCTACTACTTATCTTAAAATATCCTTAAATAGTCACATTAGACATTATCCTGTGTTCTTTCAAATTTGGGTATCAACCCAAGATGTCTAAAGTATGACAAAACTAGATAAGCTGACTAGTAGTGTTGGTACACATTCAGGAGTTGAAACTTACTAATGTTTGGCTCCTGTCTTATTCAGAATTGTAACTTCTTCTGTTGTTCAAAACTGCTTTTGAACACAGTGATTTGGCTTTCCAGAGTTCATCAGCTTTGCTGACTGCTTGGCTTAAATGATCTCTTGTAACAGTGTTTACAGAAGTCAGAAATTTGCACAACAGTAATTACTAAAGAGGTCTAGGAGTTCTGGTTATGAAATCCAACACCTATAACAATAATTAACACTGAATGGTTGGGTGGAAGGCATTTAATGTGCTAAGAATCTACAATTAGGACTGAGTGCCTGCAACATGACATCAAAACCTTGGTTGTTGAAGCCTGTAACTCATTAGGCATGTGGGCAGGACCTTATAATGAAATTAGAGGGTCTTCTCCAGTCTTTCTGACACTTATAATTCTAGGCTTAATCAGTTTTCTATGCTATTAATCTTTATCAATATGTGATTTATTGCAGCTTTGGGTTGTATAGGGACACTTAAAATTATAGAACTTCTGGTATTACACCCCTCCCTCCTACATTTCTGTTCAGTTTTCCGTTTGTTCCTGGGCTCTTTTGGTAGGG
>NW_010553844.1:39218-55074 GCF_000687285.1 Phaethon lepturus | reverse complement strand
AAGACATTAAGAGAGGAAACAGCCTACCATTTTTCTCTCTGCCTCAGGACTACTCTGGCAAAGTCTGCTTGAGACCTTAGCTGGCTCTTTAACGCTGCTTGCCTCCTGCAGAGGAGGGGGGGGTCACTTCAGGATCTCTTTGTGGGAAAAGAGTTGGGACATTTGAGATCGTCTAACACTGCTGAGCCCTGGAGAAAAGTTCTGGTTGGAAGCAAAACAAACAAAAAACCAAAGGAAAAGAAAATATGTCTGTTGACATGAAGCCTGAGTTTTATTTGAAATAGAAAAATAGGAGTTTGGACTGACATGAATCATCATCCATGTTCTGTTCCTTGTTTTCTCTTTAGCTGATAATGGGTGGAGTTCTAAAGCATTTCAGGCTAAACTAACTTCAGAAGACACTAACTTGGGAGAGAGTTACCATCAGCCTGGGCCTCCATTGTCCTGCTGCAGCTTTGAGGATGTTTTTGGCATTTCTTCATGTGGCTTTTTCACACTGCCCTTGAGGCATTACGCTTACCAATAGATCTTAGTTCTTCTTACTGCTATAATGAAAAGCATCATTACTAAGCTGTGCCTTCTTCCCTCTTCCCATATCCCTTTGCTGTTCCCCACAAGCTTATTATGTATCTGTACCACAGAAAGCTAGTACTGGCCCAGGATCTTGCTATGCTTAGTGCTGTTATTTTTATTCCCTCTTCTTGCCCTTGCAGTTTGAGGAGTTAGTCTCATATAAAGTTTCATTCTAAAATGAAATCCACACTTCTCTCATAAAATACCAAATATAGTTGATCATACCTAAAAGAGATTCTGCGCTTGTTTGTGGAGCAGCGGGTAAACATAATTTGTGCTATGCAGACTTGCTGAACATTAATAAATTCCAATCACCCAAGTTGATGAAAGACACACATTATCTGTTTCTGGCAAGAATTATATTGCATCTAATTAGGCCCAACTTTAGAACATAACATTTCATAAGCAAAGTTAATTACAACGGTCTTAGTCTTTGTTACAAGAAAGCCTAGTGGTGGGGAAAATCAGCAGTTGATGTTAATTTGTGTTCTCTTACTTAATGCTTAGCTGTCTCAGCCTTTTAGTATGTAAGGTTGCCTGAGCTGCCATGCACTGCAGTTGCTAGGAAGAACATAATTTTAGCTGATGAGAATGACAGGGAGAGAATCTCATTTCCAGTAGTGGAAAGCAGTGTGGTTAACTCTGTAGCGTTCATGCAGTTCTCCATTTTCAGTGACTCTCTGTAGAGAGAGTGTTTTTAAAAGTGTCTTTAATCAACTGATTTTTTTGTATGCATGATGATGGGGTGGAGTTGCTGCTCTTAGTGTTAAAGGTCCCAAACATATGCCTTTTGAGATGTCCCATACCTTCCTCCCTGATCCCCTAATTTAAACCTCCTTTTCTAGTAAAAAGTCTACCTGATTTATGTTGTAAATATGTCTACATATTCTATAAAAGTTGTAAGAATATGAAGTGACCATTGTAAGAAACATCATATGAGCATTTATAATGTTGAGATTGGACAGAGTCAGTCTTAGATTTCTTATGTTTCACAAGGTCCTTTGTCTTTCTCTGACATACGTGTAGAAGCAATTCTCTCTCATGCCCCCCATGTGTCCGCTAGGGCTGTTCCAAATTGTTAAAGCAGGTAGTGCAGTTAGCTATTTGGCATTTGACAGATCAAACAAAACAGCTAAGCTCATGCTGCAGCCTTTGGTGAAAGCACTGTATTATTTGTGTTGACATAATTGCTATTTTTCATGAAACTTGCATGAGCTTATTTATCTTGGAGACTGCTCCTTAGCTTTCAGTAATCTTGGAGTAGATGTACTGGTATAGAATGATTGCGTGAACCTGTTGGTGGGGTGGGGCTAGGAACTGACACCAAATTAAAAGTTATTGCAGCAGAAATAACTTTGGAAGATGAACAGGACCCTCAAACCTGTATTGCTGAGTTTGCTAAAACTAGCCTTACCAAGGGCTGTAAGTTTGTCTGACACTTGGTTGCGAATACCAGCAGTGCTAACAGAAAGCTACCAACTGGGACCAGTTTTTAAAGCTGACAATTTATATTCGAGAATAGGGATGTGGTTTCTGCCTATAGTAAATAAATTTGTTAGGAGATCCAGTTCCACTCTGTAAAATAGATGGAACTCTAAAAGTAGTGTCACGTTGAACTTGCTTAATAAAGCTACTTAACATGACTGTTCTGGAGACTCTCTCAAGCATCTGGCTACACTTGCAATTTGAGAATAATCAAGGGTAGATTGTTTTCTGTAGTGCTTTGTGCAATGGCACTTTCAATCATGACTGGGGCCCTGAAATGTTAGGGTAATTTGAATTCTGACATGCATCTGACTGCACAGTTTCTTATAAAATAAATAGATCTCAACCTTTTGCTACATTGCAATATTTATTTTTTTTCTACTTGACATCATGCATGTTATGTTGATGGGCGGAACCTCTGCCCAAAGGGTACAGTTATATTCTGTCACTGTCATTGTTTTGGGAACTTAAATGGTACACCTTGCCTCCTATTTCTTGCTACATTTACAGTGTTGATGCAGACAAGAAATGAAAGAGTTAGAATTGGGTATTTTGTCATTATCATAATCCTGCTTCATTCTATGATGTAAATTTTCCTGCTTAACTCTTCAGAATGGAGATTGACACTTGTATCTTTAGATGCAAGTGTCTCACATATGTATCAGTCTGGGCAGCTTTCAGGAATGCTGCCTGCCTGGTGTCTACTCTGTCCAGGTTGCTGCTTCCTCCAACCTGTCAGAGCAATAGAGGTTTTGAGGGGAAAATGTGGTGTAGTGCTGTGTCTTGGAAGACTTTGCCTAAAAACAGGCAGTGATTAGGTAGCTTACATGCAAAACGTGCGCTTTCTGTATGGGACATGTATATGATTCTTGCTGAGTTCCTCAGGAGCTTTTCCCATGAGCCTGTTAACTGAACAAGATGCTATAATCTAGTCAATAGTCAGGATGTGCTACTTTATTAGCAAGTCTGTCAGATGGGTTCCTTGCATCTTGAACAAGTACAGATGAAGGATGGACAAATTCTGCAACATTCTGTTGAAGAGCTTGGGAGATGCTTTTTCTGTGAGTATGAACTCTTCTTGATCTTGTTTCCCTTCCCTTGGCTGCCCATCCATCTTCTGAGAAGACCAGCAAGCAAGATGCTCCACTACAGGATATTGGCCCTGATATTGCACAGATGTAGTGGCTTTCATAATCTTTGTCACTTAAGCATACATGAATCTAAGTGTAAAAAAGGATTGTTTAGAATAGACAAACCAAAACAGTTGTAGGACTAGGTGCAAAGAAATTTTGCACTCTTCTGTGGTCAGGTGTTGAGACTTGTAGCAAAATGCATCAAACCACACTCTGCATAGCTTTGAGGAATAGAATACATAGTTGTGATACTATCTCATTTGAGCTGTACTGTTTCTACTTGTGGTGTTTCAATAGTGCAGTTGTTTTGTGAGCCTGGGATGCTCTCTGGAATGATACAGAGCATGTGATTGCCCATTGAATCATGTGTGGCAGTGCAAAAGCTGGAGCAGAAAAGTTATGTTCTAAAGCAAATGTTGAAGACTTGCATTCAGTGGTAGAAACACAACTTTGCAATGCTGCCATTTGTAAAACACAAGCAGTCAGTGACCTCTTTATTAGTATAGTTAAATGTCTGATGCAGGACATTACAAAGATCTTAACTGCACAGACTTCTTTTTTTCTTCATTACTGGAAAGCTGAGTTGGGTTTGCAAGAAAAATCCCTGGTTCCCATTTTCATCTGAAATATGAACTCTGCTTTACATTCCTGACCCGTAACAGAGCTATTCCAAAAAACATGCTTTTTCTCCACCAAAGCAGCATGTGTTGAATTATAATGGTCCATGTTGCAATGCAGACATTTTAATTTTCAACAGGCATGAACTTCTGCAAGAGTTGAAAGTTCAGGGGTGAGGGGAGGCTAACTCAGAAAATACGAACAGAAATACGCTCCTTTCCCAACCCTCTGTTCTTTAGAGCTTTCTCACTAAAAGAAATTGAAACAAGGAAGAATTTAAAATTATTTTTATCTTGAGAGTAACTTGATGCCTGTTTGAGGTTTTGGAATGTAAGTTATGAGTTAAAAGCCATCTTATGTTTGTGTACAACTTCACAGTATTTAGATGCTGGGGGAAAAATACACCTTTGAGGGCTAAAAATAGGTCTGTAATTATGTGTGATAGGTGAAGATAACTGACTGTCTTACTTAGCCTTGGCGTTTTGGTCTAGAGGAACGTGAGCCTTCTGCAATCAGTACTTTCCATTGAAAACACTGAAATTCTTCACGCCTTGTAAAGCATGTTGTCTGCAAGTTGTGTGCATGTTGTTGAGCTGGTTAATTTTGGCTCCTGCTGTATCTGGTGCTCAGTATTCATCTGTCTCCATTTCAAGCAGGAGCTGAGCTGTTTTGCCTAATGGCATGTGAAGTTCTTGCTGGTGTCTTCTGGTTGCAGCTTGCAGGACATGGTTTAGGGGACATGGTGGCGCTGGATTAATGGTTGGACTTGATGATCTTGAAGGGCCTTTCCAACCTAGTGATTCTGTGTGTGTACCTCAGGGACTGGGCAGCCTAAGAGGTAGCTGTTGTAGTAATGAAGGTACAAATTGTGCTGTATTTCTGAAAAACCTTAAGGGTGGAGAGTTTGAGGGGGAAGTCAGGTGAGAGTAGCTAAAGAGCTTGAATTCCGATGATGGATTGACTATTGTAGGGTGCTAGAAACCTCTGCCTGACTTCCCGAAAGAAGAGGAGCATCCATTTTTTGCCAAAGCACATTCACCTTGATATACATGTTGCTGGGTAATGCTATGTACAGAGTGCATGTATCACTTCTTGTACATCCTGAGGCAGTCTTATGAAGCAGTAGTTATGTACACTACAGTGTTACGTACACTAACATAATAAAGAACGCATCTCTGTTGAAAGGATCTAGAAGTCCCGTTTGACTACGTACAGAATGTAAATGAGGCAGTGGAACTGTCTGTTTTCTTACAGCCTGATTTATGCAGGAATTCACTTCTGACAGAATTTGGTGATAAACATTCCTTTGCTTTATTAAAAGAAAGTACAAGTATCTCACATTTTGATTTGTGAGCAGGTGAGCTGCACAGATGCAGTAAGAACAGGCAGAAACTTAAATTTGAATCTGTATTTGTGTCTGTTCAGCAAAATGCTGAAATAGGAGGAAATTGTAAAATCAGTGCAATGAATTCTAAACAAATAATGCTTTCCTTGTCCTGACCAGCCTGTAGCTTCAGTTGACCTTGTTACTCTGGCTTATTGATCATCCCTGAGATGTACAGGGATGCATGTATTGGGTGAAATTTGAGCTCAGTCTCCCTGTGTCAGTTTCAAAATACATACATGTGTGTGCTTTTTCTTTTTAATTGAGTGGTTATAAATTTTCCCTTTCTCATCATAGAGCAACTGTGAAGTGAATGTTTTGAAAAAAGTTAATCTTTTTACCTTTTTGAAGGCTACCTGTGGCTGACCCAGCTGACTGGAATACACGTAAATATAGATAATACAGCTAAGTCTAGCTGATTGTGGAACAGGTCACCATAACAGGCTCCATCTTTCCACCTAAACAGTTTAGGAGATTGGAATGCTTTAGCCATGCAAATCAGTTATAATTGTACTCTTTAAGTGGGTTCTTTGCTTTTTTCCCAGCTGTTGGTGCAAGAAATGCCCTTTTATGCTGTGTTCAGAAACAGAACAAAAGTATTCTTGAATACAGTGCATCATCATATATGTGTTGAACTCCTTTTTCATAGCTCTTTACAGTTCTCATGTGACTGTTTATTGCAGGAGTCCACAGTGTATTTCCCAGATAGAGATGATTTCAGGCTCACTTTAAAAGGATCAATTTCAAGATGAGACTGCTCTACTGTTCTTTTAAAAATTTAAATTCTCTCTCTCTTTCTTTTTTTCCCTGAGATTGTATTAAACCAATTAAGTAATTGGTATATTTTCTACATTATGTTGAAGTTCTAGCTGTGCTGGGAGGGTAGTTTAAAGTACTGGCTATTTTGGTGGTTGTTTTCTTTTGTGTCCTTCTGTTCCGCTCAAGCGCATAAAAATTGACTGTCTGTATCCAACAGAGACACATTTTGGTAAAATACATCTTCCCAGTTCTGACAGAGCTGTCTGGGAGTGGTCTCCAGGGTAACCAGGCTTTTCATGGCAGCACTCAATAGCTCTGTCTAAAGTGCATGCTGATAGCGGCTGCCTTGGTGCAGTAGCAAGAAACGCATCATTTTTTGAGATACAAGTAATTAGCTCTCTGCTTATGGATCAGTGTTTTATTTAGAGATCATCCATGTGAGACAGGCTCTGTCACCTCTCTGAAAGTGTTCAGAGTTCAGTTGCAAGCTCCCAGGGTTGGAAGAGACCACGTGTTGAAGGATGTTCAACTTCTGGGGTTGAGAATAAATCTTTTTGTGCTTGTCTCCCCAGTGATTTCTCTTTCAGCCAACTCAAAAACAGTATTGACTTCCTCTGGTGGGAGTTGCATATGCAGCCAGTGAAATATATAATGAAACCTGAAGTCTTACAGGCTCTTTTTTTTTTTTTTTTTAGATTAAATAAATACTTCTTAAACATAATAATTTTTGATGGCTTAAAGATAATTAAAATGTTGCACTACAAGATCTAATTTTTCTAGCTCTGCTGACATGCATACGTTTTTTTATTTCCTTTTTATTGTGTGCTGCGGTCTCATGCTAACAACATATGGATCATCAACAACACAGTATGTTATTTTGGACTTTACATTGAAATTCTATCATTTCTATTTGCAAAATATGATGTCTCTTGAAATAGTGGTGGCATGACTGGTTATAGCACTTGTGGTAACTCAGAGCATGTATAGTGTGTCAGGATGTATGGAGTGTGTTGATAAAGCTCGTTTAGACTGGCTGTCATCCACTTTCCACTTCAGTTTTCCTGTTTGACATTAATGTTTGGAAAATTTTTTGCATAGGCATAGAAATAAAAGAATGACGCATTCTGAAATAAAACAAAGCTAAGGAAGTGGCTAGCTACCCGTGAGCTCAATATTAATCTAAAACTTCTAATCTATTTGCAAATATTCTCAAAACTTTAATTTCCCAAAATGTTTATTGCCTTCATTAAAAAAAAAAACAGCCACACCCCACCCCCCAATTAAAAAAAAAATACAAAAAATAACCCAACCACAAACAAAAAACCTGAAACAAGACTGAACTGGAATGGTGGAGTTCTCCTTCCCCTCATTTACCCCTGATGTTGATTCTTTGTTTTAATTTCCAGTGTGAAAAGCTAATGCGTAAAAGCCTGCCAGCTCTTTTTAACACACCGTGGGGGCTGCAGGTAACCTTTCAGCAACTGTGAAGCCTTGGTCCGGTGTTTGATGTCTTGTGCCATCGACAGCATTTTGACTAAAAAAAGTGGCATTGGAAGTGGCCAGCCTGTAGTGAGCATAACAGCCCGGTTTTACAAAGGGGAGCATAGTAAAACCAGTTCAGTGGCTGGGCAGCCGTTCAGCAAGCAGCCCGAGGCAACGTGTTGTGTCAGGGACTGAGTACAAAGCCTTGGACAGCTGCAGCACAGAGGTTTAATTTATAGTGACATTGCAGAGTGCATGCCAAAACTTTCCTCACTCCTAAGGAAACACTTTCCAGTGCATAATCACTCAGCCTTGTAGAGTTCTTTGGAGATGCTGAAGAGCACTTTGGGTTTTTTTTCTCAAGCAGATAATGATGTTCTGTGGTGAGATTATGGAGGACTTGTCTGTTCACACTTCACTGTAATTTCTGTGACTACAGTAATAGTACTCCCATATTTTTCTAATAGCAGTATCTTCACTGTAACCTTTCTGGAAAAGTAACAGGAGGTTGATTTCACTGTCTTAGCTCTGTCAGTCCCTTCTCATTGAAACAGCATACCAGGCCAAAATCTTTAAAATTTGATTTCTCAGAAGTCATTGCAGGGCTGTTGTGAAATACTATGTGGAGTTTTCCAAATAGAAGTCTTTGGTTTTTTGGTTTTTTTGTTTTGGGTTTTTTTTTTTTAATGCAGTGAAGCTTTTTAGAAGGGTAAGACGAAACTGATACGTGGTAATTTAAAGAAATTTTTTTTTTTTGCTAACATGCAGGCCAAGTTCTTGAGAGCTTCCTTTTCAAATCCATATTTAGGTACATAAACAAGGTATTTAACTTTCAAAATGGTTGGTTCAACAAAAAGTTCGATATTTCTATAGTGGGATGTGCATGGCATAAAATATACTTAATGTAAGAGATGATAGTACACTGAAGTTGTATCCTGTCACAGTAAAGATGGGTCCTCAGCCTCTGTCAGAATGATTGTTTTATCCATCCTTAGGTTTTTATTCAAACCCTGAATTAAAGTGTGGCTGTAGGCTGTCCTCTGTTTATAGACTTCAACACTTGAATCAAGTTATCTGTAAAATCTCTTGCCAGAAGATTACAGGAATCGGTGGCTGGGGTGAGAAGACCATACAATCAAAAGCATTCCAGCTTTCTGCCTGAGTGGTTAAAGCAGCATAGCCAAATCTGGTGGCTTTAAACCATTTTTGTTCTGCAGTCATCTAAAAAAATGTTGGACTGATGATATAGAGCTGGCCTGCTGAATTCAAGATTACTGCCTTGCTTTTCTTAATTGTCTTTGTATACTTGAGAAGGAGGTAAGGGATTGCAGGGCACCTATAGCATATAGGTTGCTTGAGCACAGGGGTTCCTTTCTTAGGAATATGCGTGTTGGTGAGGTGAAGCACAGATGAGGGGTAACAATGCTGTTGTTTTCTTTCTACTTTCCATCTCGCTACTGAAGAAAAGCAGTGCCATCATGTAGGACTAGCTGCTTCTTTAGGGCAGTGTTTTGTAGCGTGACGTAGTCCTGGTACTGTACCCTGTGACCTGTTTCAGGCTCTGTGGACATGAGTATGTCATTGATTTTTGTTTTGCAGAGCAGGAGAGGGAATAGGGGTACAAACAGGGCTGAACAGATTTCTCGTAACAGAACAGTGATTAGTGGTTCAGACTGACTGTCCCTAGTCTTTTGTCTCTAGTAGTGCCTGTGAGTGAACATCTAGGAAGGAGCAAGCCCTGGGCAACTGTGTATGACATTACTCCATAATGCTTTCCTAGTTGCTGACTATTTTCAGCTCAAGCGATTTCCTGACTGTGGAAATACATTCCTTGTGGTTTGAATGAATCTGTCTTCCAAATCTGTGGAGAATCTTTCTACCTAATATATGATTAGTTCCTCCTTGAACACATTGAAACTTACTGCAACATCCTTTGAAAGGAGTTCCACAAATCTGCTGTCGACTTTCCTTTGTTTGGGTTTGGACCTGGTTCCACTTTCATGTGATGGTCCCTCACTGTGCTGGAAAAGACACTGAAAAGTTGATCCCCATGCACCTTCCCCGTGTTATTAAGTGTAATGACTTTGTATCCCCCTTAACTTGCCTCTCTTTTGAGGCTGAGGCACCCTAGCCTATTCCTTTTTTGTATCGTCTTTGCACTTCTGAAACTTTTCCAGCACTAATGCCATTTTAGAGAAAGAGACCAATACTTCACATTGAACAGTTTGAATGTACAGTTGGTGTTACAGTTATTCAGTGTTCTTCTTTATGCCCTACTTGATGATTCCTAACACTTTGATTTCTTAGGGATTGGACTGGGAGTTGGGAATCATGGATGATTTTCCTGGCTCACTTATGTAGTTGCTTGGCTTCTTGGTTTCTGCTGCTTCTCTAAACTTCTATGTTGGTTTGGTTAAGTGTACATACTCTTATGGAAAAGGATATTCAGTGTATGCTCTTTTAGTGACTGCCAGGGCCCTGTCTCTGTTGCAGAGCAAGGTATTATTGCATAGGGGGGAATTGTAACATGGTGGTTTTAGAAGGGCTTTGGAATAATTATATCTCAGTCAGTCCCCAGTAATTTTACCTTGCTAGTTTTTCATTTCATAAGAAATGGAACTATTGCTGCTTGTCGTTTTTCCTTACTTTTATTGCTGGAATCAGTCTATTTTTCTTGTAGCCTGACTTGAGTTGTGGGTGAATTTAAACTACCTACAATAAAAAGTGGAGGTTTTTTATAGAACTGTTAGACATTACATGCTTAGTTAAGGCATCTGTGCACACCTTCTTAAATGGTGCCCTGAATATAATGAGAGCCAGAGTGATAATAATGTACTGAATGGTTATCATGAATTCCAGTGATTATGTGAAATATTTGAAAACTGAGGTACTGATGACTTCTGTTGTGCATATTTGGGTAATTATTGAATTGAAGAGTGTTTCACCTGCTATAGCTGATGGCTCTGATTTCCATCTCAGCGTTTTTTTTCATTCAACCTCTACATAATGCAGAAAATCATATTATTTGCCACTTAGTTTATGCGTATTCTTAGTTGATGTGTATTCTTTTCTCTTCCCTAGATGTTTTTAAAAGGGAAGCTTCTTTTGATTTGTAAACAGTCCTTTAAACTCTCTTTTTCTAGCATTTTCATATTAATGAACTGTGAAGTAGTGATGAACCACAGATTGCTTTCAAAGTTTATAAAGGCAAATTTTTGTAAAGCTGCATTGCTGCAGAAAGGTGTAACAGGTAAGTAGTTTTTCATACCTATTTAGCTGAACAGTGTTTGTAACAATAATTGTTGATGCATTAATGTAGATTCCATTTCTTTTCCAATAGAAGGCTTAAGAAAATTTATCTTGGAGACTTCTAAAAAGCCCTGCTTATTTGTGTAATACCTTTTTGAAATAGTTAGCTAGATGGATCCAGGGAATGCTTGTGCATGTCACACATGTCTAACGCCTTTCCTTCTCCTGGGGCCAAACTACATTACATCATATTTTATGATTACAAGACAGAATTTTAGTGGAACTTGGCCATATGGTTAAGTCATCTGTTCTCTTCAGTTTTGGAAGGATTATACTAGCATCTTCAAAAGACTGTTAAATTTATTGGCCTTTTTAACCCATAAAATTTGGAAACCTTCTGCTGTCTCTGGCAATGAAAACTACCCCATTTTCAGCTTATTATTTATATAATCCTTTGCAGTTATTAACTGAACCTGTTAAAGATGCTGTTCCAGGATGCAAAAAAGATGCTTGTATGTTATTTTGGGTTTCCCATCTCATGAGATGGAACGGAACCCCAAAGATACGTGACATGGATTCCTAAAAGAAACAAAAAAACCCAACAAACACACATTCTTTGCATTTTGGTCATGACTCACAAAGCTCTTAGGTGTTGTCTGTTCTTCCTTGAAAACTTAAAACCTGGTACAAATCCTTGCTCTCCCTCTCTCACTCCACCCTTTCACATAAATTATTGAAAAGCATATTTTGAAAAGGATGAGAATTACCTTGCTGCTGACTGGCCATTTGCTCCTGGGAACAGAGGAGGGACACAGAAATGATCACAGCGATGGAACACCTCTCCGGTGAAGAAAGGCTGAGAGAGTTGGGGTTGGTTGGCCTGGAGAAGATAAAGCTCCAGGGAGACGTTATTGCAGCCTTCAATACTTAAAGGGGGCCTATAGGAAAGATGGGGACAGACTTTTTAGCAGGGCCTGTTGCAATACGACAAGGGGTAATGGTTTTAAATTGCAAGAGGGTAGATTTAGACTGGATATAAGGAAGAAATTTTTGACATTGAGGGTGGTGAAGCACTGGCCCAGGTTCCCCAGAGAGGTGGTAGATGCCCCATCCCTGGAAATATTCCAGGTCAGGTTGGACGGGGCTCTGAGCAACCTGATCGAGTTGAAGCTGTGCCTCCTCATTGCAGGGGGGTTGGACTAGATGACCTTAAAAGGTGCCTTCCAACCCAAAGTATTTTACAATTCTATGATTCTAACAGTCTGAATTCAGCAGTTGTTCATTCATAGTTGTTGCATTAAATACACTCCACAGAATCCATCATAGCCTTCGTGTGCAGTCTCAATCTTTGGAATGTATGTGAACAGAACATGAAGGGGAGTGTGACTAGGGATGTTTGTCAGATTGCTCTACCTGTAAGCATCAAATGGGTAGGGTGGCTTTAGGGGAAAGTTTTATAAGATTTACATTATTACTAGGCATTTCTCTCTCATGTCAGCCCTTCCATGGAGCCCGGCAAAGAGGTTATGGCTGTAACAGGAATGTTTTTGATGATGGGAAGGGGGCTGGTAGTGCAGCAGGCCCACTTACTTTACATGGGATTGTGTGCTTCGTCTTTGAAGAGACTTTGGGCACTGTACTGCTTTTCAGGATTTTAGGCTTTGTGCATCTTTTAATTGTAAATTTTTAGTTCATGGTTTCTTTGTACTGGGAAGGTGAAAATCTCTAGGTTGTTGAGCTGCTGAGCTCTCCTATAGAAAATGTGCATGGATCTTCTGAATAAATCAGAATACAAGCAAGGCAACACAAAGTAGGGTTTCTCAGTGTAGCAGCAACAGTATCCCTCACAGAGGGTGATTGAGATTACAACAGACAAACCATTGACAGCACTTATCTCCGATAAGAGAATAGTAACTTGATGATGGTGGCAGGCAAATATAGTCCAGTCCAGAAGTAATTAATAGAAGCCAAGTGAATCTTTAATTAAAAAAAAAAAGTTATTTGTTTGTGACTTCTGTCATTTTGTGTGAAAAATCCTAGCACATTTGGTGAGGTACAGGATGTCCGAATTAGTGAGAGCACTGTAGCAATAGCACTTAGCGCTCTAGTAAATCACACATGGGTAACAATATTCAGATGAGAACGGGAGGGTTAATTATGTGTAGACTGGTCCATTAATACTGAGCTGGGGTGGTTGTGCCAGGCAGCAGACAGCTCAATCACTGTTCAAACAGGCAAGAGTTAAACCCCAGCACTAGCTTGGGGCAGCTGAAAAAGAGTTTCCACATGCTGCCTGGAGGATGGTGTGCCAGCTGCGTCCCTGATCAGATGAAAGGTGAGGCCATCCATGCCTGTTGAACAGAAAATCTGCATAAGGGCTGTGCATGTTATTATTCATCCCTGTAGAGAAACGGAGCTCCTTCTGCAGATGGGGCCTAAGGGAAGGAACCAGGGTGAGTGCCTGTTTGCTCTTTCTTTCCTCTTACTTACGGACGGCCTGGTGTGGGCTGTTGATGTTCCACATACAGAGAGTCTGACGCATGAAAGACTTGTCTGATTCTCAGTGCATGTGATGTGGAGGATAAACAACGTGGGAAGATGTGGTGGTGTGAAATCTCACATGCTCTTCTCTGGCTGCTGAAGCAGATTTTATTTTCATGCAAAACAACTGCTTGCTTTCCCAATTTCTTAAGTCCAACTGGGAATGTTGGACTTAAGAAATTGGCTAGGTGTAATTTTCCTATGACTCTATGATTATCCTTCATGGCACCCATGCAAGTAAAAGCAGCTAAGCTTAGCTTGCTGGTTTAATATTTGATTCTGGAGACTGACAAATACTAGATCTAGAGGTCAATCCATGGAACAGACATCTATGAGTGGCCTCATGAAGATCAGACAGATAGTGAAACTTTTTTGCCTTCTTTTGTAGTTATGAAGTACTTTTGGAGATTGAGTGGAGTACTTGAAGACTCCAAACAAAATAATTTCTTGGAGTAGGGATTTGTCTCTGTATGCACTGTATTTTGTTTGGCTTTGTCATGGGCTTCAGAATAGAAGGCTGTAACCCTGTAACAGTGGATATCTGCTTTACAAGAATGACAAATTCAACTATAAATAGACTGTTTTTCTACTCTGAATAGTTTTGAGATTTCAATACATACTTTGTTGCAAATTTTGAAATTGTATTTCTTCCTACAATTGCATTCTAGTAGGTACAAAAAATAATGTAAAGTGGTTTTAAAAAAAAAGTCTAAGATGTTTTCTGGCACTTGTAGAGAATATTAAGGTATTGGAGCTTTGTCAAGTGATCTGCTTTAGTCTTGCTAGTAGAGGGGAAAAAAAAAAGGAAGCAGCTTTTATTGTGACCTGTGATATTTTGTAGACATTTGTAATAAAAAAATAAGGTGCTATGGTGGCTGGTACCTTACAAACACATTTTACAGCAGTAGTAATACTGATCAATTAATGTAATTCTGGACTGTGTGCAATTCTGCTTGGTGTTGAATTTTTTTTTCTTGTCTGCAAACTTCATAATTAGCCTTTGTGTCTCTTTTCTCCTTTGCAGAATAGTGGGGAGGAAAAAAAGGCAGCAGCTCTAACCTTAATGAAAACTAGCTTAATATGCTGAAGTGGCAAGAGAGCAGTATTTGGAGAGGTTTAACAGTAGACAGGAGGAAAGATGGGTCTACAGTGCCAGTCCTAGTAAGTGAGGTAATGTTGCAGTTGAGTGGGTTCCAGCATGATGGATGTCCATTTGCCCATCTGGAAGCATGGGCATCTTAAGCGCTGTGTACCATCAAGTACCTGTGTTCTCTGACTAAATTTATTAGTCAAAAGAAACTGGAGGGTGTAACTAAAAGTCTAGGTAGATGTAGTCAGCTCAGATACTCATACCAAGAAATAGGAGGTGCTGAATTTAAAACCAGTCCACTAAGGAAGTGGTATGTGTATGGCATTGAATGTTGAAAGCAGACAGGCTGTTCCTGTCACTGTCTCTAACCAGAAAGTTCAGATCTATGCCCTGGTCATTAGGCACACTCTGATCTTCACAGACTATTGTGTCTAACACATTATTGAGGAATGCAAAATAGCTGAGTAAACAAACTTTGCATAATTGGCATTGTCTGTGTATCTTACAGCCTGCTTACCACTGAAATATACTTACCAGATAAAAAGTGAGATGAGATTGTCCAGCCAATTTCACTTTAAATCTCATGATTTCTCTTTTTCCCAACTGACCATGAAGCAGTTGTTGCAGCAGAAATCCTGAAACTTGAAAGACCTTGTGAGTTGCTATTTGACCTTGATACATAGCTAAAATCTGTTGATTCAGTAGTTCTTCAGTCTTAAAACTTTATTAGAAAACTTAAAACTTTATTAGAAAGCCATCTTTTTCCATCATATCATGCTGATGATCAGTTTCTTGTTTATTTATTTTTAAGTGTAAGGAAAGCCTGAGGATTCTTGGTGGTCCTTGAATAACCATTTGAGAAGTGTGGATGTTTTTTTTGAGTCTGTATTTTGACACCCCATGGATCTTTTTGAAGGAAAGAGCTGCCATGTATCCAGCAGTAAATAGTAGTCCATCAGATGTGTTTTAGTTTTGGTAACATTTACTGAGTAATTTCAAGATGAGAAGAACCACCATCTGAGTTCATTGTAGCTCAAATCTTTAGAAGTATGAGAAAAGGAAGAACAATGGGAGGTGGTCACTTCAAACAGGATAGATTTAGCTTTTTTATTTTTAAAAAGACCCTTCTGGTTTTTTTTCTGTGTTAAGATAAACATTGTTTCATTTATACAAACATACACAATTAATTCTTGGCTTTACTTTCTTCTGTCTTATTGAGAGTGATCAGTTGCATTTGAGGTGGTTATTGCTACATCCTTTGCTATCTGAAAGTAAAGAGAAATCTCCAGTTGCTATATTGGTGATGTGTGAGGTGATAAACAATGGGCAGTAGATGGACTTACTGCCAGTGCTCTGGCTGTGTGTTACTAATGATTTAGATGTAGTTTTCCTTATTTTGTTTTAATGCCTCACATGTTGTGAGCTTTTTGCTCATAACTTTTCCATTATCTCCACTGGAATGAAATTGGTTATGTGAAAACATCAGTAACCGCTCAAAAGAAAATAGATGCCCTGATTACACAGATGTGATGTCAGCAGGCA
>NW_010553844.1:0-39187 GCF_000687285.1 Phaethon lepturus | reverse complement strand
AATCTCACTTGTTAAAAGGTTTTAAAGTAGTATCTGAAGGAAAAATACATTGTGACCTCTACTAGGAAGTGAAATGAGCAGCATGTGGGCCAACTTGTGTTCCTTGGTCTGGGTGGACTGTGTCACACTCTTGGCCTCCCTTGCAGACTTCTCAGCTCAGCCTCTTTAGTTTCTTACTCTTACAGAAACGAAATCTTACAGTTGAGTTAAAGAGGCTGCTTATCTATGCGTTATTAACTGTGCAGATTTCCTATGCTGGCCTTGTGGCTACTCTGCATTTAAAGCCTGACTGAAACTGTGAAACCAAACACAGGTTTGGGGAAGAAAAACAACAAAAACAACAAACCAAACAAGAAAGGTACTAACAAGAAATACAAATATCTCAGCAGACCAGCAAACACTTAAATGCATTTCTTTAAATTTTCATTTCCCGTTTCAGTGTTCTTGGAGCACAGCTCACAGCTTGCTGCAAATTCCAGTCATTATTTAAGCAAAGACCACACTAACTTTTTTCTACAACTTCCCCCACCTCCCCAACTTGTGGTCTCAGATGACCATTTTAGTCAGGTCATCTTTCCTCTCCTCTGCTGGTGAAAGACCCTTTCATTTCACAGCTTGTAGTCCCATTTTGCTAGGAAAGTTTCCAGACAGCCTCACTGGTTGATAGAAGTGCCCTGCTGAGTGACTTGCTGTTCAGTTGCATTGTTCTGGGGGTCAGCATGAAAAAATGGTTTGCTTGGATAATAATCCCTTCTTTATCTACAGAAACTACCCAATGAATGGATAATTATCAAGGTTTACTGACAATCTACCGTTAGTCTTTTCTTACCACTCCTTGTTCATTCACTCCAACTGCTTCCTGCCTTCCCCATGGTGCTTTTTATCTCCAGTTCAAGTGGATTTCATGGTCTGACACAGAGTCTCCTGTGTCAAACAGGCGTCATGCACTTTGCGTGGGCAGTTAGCCTAACAAGGCTAGTAGCTCAAGAAGCAAGAGGAGGACAAGGGATTAACATTTCTTGTTGTAAAATGTTCACAGGTTACTGTGTTGCTTGCTTGCTGTTTCCACCTTTGAAGAAATGCATGTGTAAGCTTTGTGAACTGCAAATATTTTGTCTTCTTACGTAAATATAATTAATATTATTAGCTGTCAGTCGCCTGAAATAGGGAACATGGATGGCCAAGGGAAGCTGGAAAAGACTATTTCTGTTGTAGCAATTAGTGACATTTAGATAATATCACTATGAATTACTTTCAAAGCCATTGTCACGCTTTGCTTTCTTCACAACTTAATTAGAGGTCAAGACCTTGCTTGTGGTGAAGTTAATGAACATCGCATCTTTTGGCATGGCCTTCAGGGTGCTTCCTCAGTGGAGTGTGGTGCAACAGAGGTCAGCTTGCAATGCCACTGGTGCTATATATGCACTATGGGCAGACCTTGAAAGGTACAGGAAAAAGCTGGAGCCACAGCGACTGAAACGGGCCTGGGAGGCAGCAGCTTCTGGCATCTGCTGAGCTCCGGGTGTCCTGGGAACTGCTGCCACAGATTTGGATAAACTGTTGCTGATAAGCTCAACAACATCCTGCACCTTTGCAAGGGAGATTTCTACTCCCACCACGCAAGTTTGCTACTGGCAAATATAACCTTTAAATTGGGGACGGAGGGCAGGGAAAGGTATAGGCTACTTACCCACATACCAGTGACTCGAAGGTTATGTTTTCAGGTAAGCCATTCTTTTGAGAAAAGCCATCATCTGTTGTTTTAACTTTGAGGGTGTTTTGTCTAGTGAATGCATTCCCTACAATGGATTTTTATTGTTTTTAAGACTCTCTTGGGAAGTCCAACACATGCGGATTTTTGTGGGATGACCTTGTGATGCAGTGGTGTTCAGTGTCTTTGCCATGCAATTGTTTGTGACGCCAGTCCTTAAGTATTCCTTTCCTTTTCAGACGGCGAGTTGCTGAGTTTTGAAATTATCAGGAATTTCAATTTGCTACTCAGCTTCCCTGCGGTTCTGATTTCAGTGGAGATAACATAACTTTGTCTCCAGTAGGCTTGCAACAATGCAAGGTCACTTAAATCATCTCCTGTAGGCTGCATGCCAAAGATAAAGAAACAAAGTTGTTGTCCAGTTAATGTTTGCTCAGGTCTTTGCACATGGAAAACACTGTGTACAAGTGGTAAGTACAACTATCACCTCTCCTTGTATATTGTTGTTTCTTGCAGGACATTTACTGGTAATCTCAAAGGCAACTGAGCCTTAATAGCTTGATGTGATCGTGTTGAAAAAAGAATGGGTACCTCTTTTAAACATAGTTTTTAACTCTTGAGCTTCTCTCTGGAAAGAAAAATGTTCACCTTGTGACAGAGAAAACTGTGTAAAATAGGTAGTGCAAGCTTTAACTATAAAAAGTAGGCTTTGGTATGAAGGTTTCTCTTTGGACTCAAAACAACCTGTCAGCTTGTCAACTCTCTGTGTGTGATCCTAATGATGAAGGATTTTTACTGGGCAGTTTCAGCCCCAAGAGTATGGTGACTACTTTATGATTGTAATAATAGAGTTATCTCTAGGTTTGCAGAGGAAATAACCTGTGCATAGAGGAAGCTTAGAGGAGACACAGGGCTGACAAATGTCAGTACAATTAGCGTCAGTAACCTGACTGAGGCTGCCCAAGTGCATGTCTGTGGCTGATGGAGCTGCAGGTTTGAGAGTTCAGCCTATCTTGATGGTGATCATTGAAGGTGTTGTGAGCACTCTGCATTCGGCTTGCGTATTGTACCCTTTTTAATCACTAATCATAAACTGACGATGTAGATCCAGTCATTTGGTTCTGTCCAGCCCTCTGCCTCACGGCATTAACGTTGACCAGACAGTGCCCTGCGCAGGAGTGGCTTTCCATCCTAAGCATGGCTAGCTCTTTCCTGTCAACTTCTTTCTCAGCTTCCTAAATTTTTAAACATGGAAAACACCTAACTGTTACCAGAGAGATGCTTCTAAGTGAGGCCATACAGCACAGTTTGCTATCTGAAAAATGAAAATTAAGACTAAAGAGCATGCTTGAGAGGGATGTTAAATTTCAATCAGAAATTTCAACCCAACTCTGCCAAGCCACCTGATGACTGGATTTTGGCTTACAATCCCTTCAGTGGTCCCTGTGTTGTATTTGTGTTTCATTGCTTCAGGATTTTTAGGGATGATGAATTATCTGATCCCTCACATAATTATACTGCTCTTAATAGGAAAAGATTGACTATTTTTAGGCATAAATAAAAATTTCTTATTTTATCCAAAAACTTGCACTTCTTGAGCTTTGATCAGTTTTACTTTGTCTTTTCATCCATAATGCCCATTATCACCACCTAAACTGAACAGTATACATAGGTTTAAAAAAAAAATCCAAACCAAACCAACCCTTCCCCCTGCCAAAAGGAAAAAAAAAAAAAAAGGACCCCCAAACTGAAGAGGTACTGAGTGGAGTATGTATTCTGTCATATGAAGCTGAAATGTGTGTTTCATCAGCTGATTTTTGTATGTGTTCACAAACCATTGTTATTGCAGAATGTTAGTTGTTTGAAGGAAGGCTGTTGATAACTGTTTAGCATGTGGCCTACAGAAGGGGGTGGGGTGGGGTGTGGAGATAAAGGAAGCCCACATGTGCAGTCTTTTCCAGGATCAGATTCTTCCAAATTCATTACATGTACATACTTACCTTTACACTGAGGTGCTCGTTTGTTTGGGGGTTTTTTTGCATGCTACATGTATAGCACCATGGGTCATGCTGTACTACTCAGTTGGCCAACTTGCATAAGCTTGCATATTTTAATCACTCTCAACACTAAACAAGTGAAAAAACCAACAACCTTAGCTTTATTGCTGATGAAATAAAGCAACAGCTGCTTTATTTAGCTGCTCGAGTCTGATGTTTTTGTTGCTCTGGTGCTATGCTAGAGATTTTCCTGAAGACCCTACTGCTGTTACTTTGATCTTCAGTTAGATGTGCTCTGCATGGCTTTGCTCATAATGTTACATGTCTGGGTGTCTCTGACATTAGAGGAAACATTCACTTAAACTACCTGAAGGAGTGGTAGTAACAGGACCGAAACTTCCCAAGGGCTGTTTGGTGGATGGTGCCATGCTACTTGGATGAAATGTGAAAGCTGGGTCAGTGGATGTAGGTAAGAGCAAGTGGAGAGTGCTGAGGAGCTGCGTGGTAGAGGGGCAGGATGTGGCACTGGGGCAGCTGAAGGAGGAGCTTCACGGAAGTGTTTGAGCAGCCTGGATAAGTGGAATGGGATGGTTTGTGGGGTTGTGGTGGAGGAAGCTTGATGCAGCGGGCTTATGAAGTTAAGGTCTTCAGTTATGCTGGCCACCTCAGTCGCCCCAGTGCTCTTGGCAGAGGAAAGCATCTCTCATGTGCATGCTTTCTAGGAGAAACAAATGCTGATGCTGCACGGTAAACGGCATTTCAAGGTGGCTTTTACACTGAACAATATTAACCATAGCTGGGAGTACCTGTGTCTTGTATCATCCCAGCAGAAGTTACCTCCCACTTTTTGGAGGATACTTGATGACAACAAGTGTGACTTGTGGTGTCACAACCAAACTGATATTACAAGAGATTCAGAAATTCTATGTAATGCAAGAGTCACTGCCTCTATTCAGAGATCTGTATTTTCTGATCTGCTCTGGGCAGCAGTGTGTGTGCAATTTTTGATTACATGAGGCACTGAGAGAGCCCCACTGACTTAACTTGCTTGCCAAGTCCTGGGTACAGTGTCTTTCTAGGTGTCATATGTATTCTCTTGCCTTCTAGATTTTTTTTTCCCCCTCCTGGAGAGGATGGGTAGCAGGGATGCAATTCCCTATTGGAATGGATGTTTCTGAGAGTCCATTGCATGCCATTTATTTTATTAGCTGTACCTTTAACTTCTGGAATGTATATTACAATGCTGCTGTTTTGAACACAGTGGGGAAGAAAAAAAACGGTTCAATGCTATCGGAGGAATACTTGAGCAAAAGTTGATGCCTGCAGAGTTGCTTCTTCTGTGTGGACAGATTTATCCTTAATTTCTTTTTGAAAATCAAATAAGTTCTATAAATAGATTTATATAACTTGCATTATAGTTAATTAAGTGTAGTTTTGAGAGAGCTTGAATACAAAATTGACATTTCATCTACAATAATGACACATTTATTGATGCCCTAGAATGGAATCTTCATGGCTTTAAAGAAAAGATGCATAACTTTTATATGGGCAATACAGCATGATGGCTTTTAAGCATCTTTTGTAGAACACAGCTATTTTAGTTTATAAATGAGCATAACTCTGCTGTACAGAATCACAGAATCACTAGGTTGGAAAGGACCTTCAAGATCATCAAGTCCAACCATTAATCCAGCGCCACCATGTCCCCTAGACCATGTCCTGAAGGGCCACATCCACACGTTTTTTGAATACTTCCAGAGATGGTGACTCCACCACCTCCCTGGGCAGCCTGTTCCAATGCCTGACCACCCTCTCAGTCAAGAAATTTTTCCTAATATCCAATCTAAACCTCCCCTGGCACAACTTGAGGCCCGTCTCCTCTTGTCCTATCACTAGTTACTTGGGAGAAGAGACCAACACCCTTGTCACCACAACCCCCTTTCAGGTAGTTGTAGAGAGCGATAAGGTCTCCCCTCAGCCTCCTCTTCTCCAGACTGAACACCCCCAGTTCCCTCAGCCGCTCCTCATAAGACTTGTGCTCCAGAAATACCGTGAAGGGAAGCTACATGTATCCTCTGGTTTTCCAGGAGCCAAACAAAACTGCTGGTACAATGGTTTTAAAGATGTTATAGCCTCAGTAAGAAACTCTGAAAACGTGCAATTGGAAGAACTAATGTAAGCAGATTCGGTATGTGGCAGTCTCTAAAATTATTCATTCCTTTAACAATTCTGATTTACAGTGCTTAGAAGAAGAGACACCAATTAGATATAGAACTGAAAACGGGGGTCTAAAATGACTGCTAAATACAGATCTTCCTAGCGTATCCTTCAGCCTCTACCACATTCCTCTAAGCAGGAAAAAGAATTACCAGCTTTGTCTGGAAAAATAAGGAAATGTACACTCATAGCCTTTCCTTGCCACCGAGGTGAATCTGAGAGAACGGAGTGTTTTCGGGGTCCCTGTGAGAGCCTGTGTTATTTAGTGGTTTGTCTGAGTTAGGTTCTGTTTGGTTCTTAAATATGAGGGAATCTGTTTAGCTGTGCAGATGAGTAGAAAGCAATTGTTTAAATGAGGCATCATTCAATCTTTCTTTAATTGTGTTTGTGTATGTATTTTTTGTTAACAAAAAGGTTATAGTTAAAAACTACAGTAAGGATGAATTAAAATCTCTGTTCTTATAAGAGACTAATACCATATGTCATAAAATGTTTTACTGTAGCATGATCATGGCATCATTCTGCAGCATCAGAATCACTTTCAGAACACTCCAGGCTTTGCCATTCAGTATCTATATATCTCCTAGGTGCATCTTCCACACTAGATAAATACTGAGGGGTACTTTGGGACCCAGCTGTGTTAGCTTCTCTTGGGTCTGAGATGTTAATGATAGTGTAATTATAGACAGGGATATAGTTATCACAGCAAATTCTGAAATGTGAAATTGACTCCTGATCTCAGTTCTTTCCTAAATTTGGGAGTTGTGTGCTTGCTTGCTTATACCAGAATACTGGATATTGGATTATGTGTCAATAATATTTCAATTTAGTAGCCAAATATGGAAGGAATATTTATGAAACTACTTCTTGAAGACATGGCCGTTTGTACTAAAAATCTGAATGTTCTTCTGAAAGGTGTTCTGCCAAAGATTTTCAGCAGGCCTTAATCTTAGCATTTTCCTGTAGTTTATTCTGTTTCATGTTTCAGAAGTAAACTAATTATTTCAGGTCATGAAAAAAATTTAAATTAGGTGTTGTATTTCTTTTCCAAAGTACAGGTTAGTATTGGGTTAGATGTGGGGTGTGTGTAGATTATCATATTACCTGCCATCATCTCCTTTCTTTTCCAAGATTTAAAAAAAAAGTGCAGGAGTTAGGTGCTACCAATGCTTTACAGTCATCATGGTGGTTTGTGGGTAAGGTGATTCATTAAATGTCATATATTTAAATATCTTATATGACTGAATAATAAAAACACAGAAATACAACAAACTCCAAACCAAAAAGCCTAATGCTGTCAAACAGTGTTAATGTTAAAGGATTTTATTTACAAGTAAGATACATTTTTTTAACATCTGCTTTTAATAACAGGCTTGCTTTAAAAGCATTAAATTCCCCAAATGAAGAATATGCAATGAGTTTCATTTTAGGTGGAGCCTGCTGCTTGGCTGGCCACTCATTGTATGGAGTCTAAAGATTGCTAGAGGAAACTTTTTTTTTCCCCTGATGTAATTAATGCTCTAGCGTCTACAGAGTTTTCTTCCAGTGCTATAAGAAAAATGAATATAACCTGCCTGATATGCACTTACCCACCAGTCATACCACTGCCATAACAGACTGCAGTTGCTCTTTATCTTCTGCATGCCACTTCCTTTGACAGAGCTGCCATTCATACTCTTGGTTCCAGGTAGTGTTTTTTCAACTCCTGTCTGCTCTCCTGCTCAGACTGCACTCTCCCTAATGTTTTTTTTTGTTTGGTTTTTAAGTAACTAGTAGCCTGGAAAACTGTCCTCCTGTTCTGGTTTTCAGGGTGTGCACAGCCTATGGAGTTAGTTCATGTCAGTGTGCATCTTGTACACTTTTCCTCACAAGTCCAGACAGAGAAACATAAAATTTTTCTTCAGCAGGGGGCAAAAAAGTTGTGTAGGGCATCAGGACAAAGTGTCTTTTTTAAGTTGAGTATTTCTCAAGGAGCATATTAATATGAATGTAGTCATTCCGAAAGTTGTGTAGAAACCAAGTGTTAATGAATAGGCAGTCATGCTGGAGTTGAGCTGACTGATGTCAAAGAGAAGGCCATAGTCTGTTGAAAATAACTCCCCAGAGCGTAGCAGGGTGCTCACACTAATCCAAAGGCAGCTTTTAGTTGCACCAGATTGCTTTTCCCAAAGACTGAACCCTGTTGTAGGTCCAGACTAGAAGACATGAATGCAACTTTCAGTCCTTTTCCAGAGCTTGTTCTGCTGTGATCACATGGGATACAGGAGGTCAACTGTCCTCTGTTTTCTTAGCATCTTGCTAGATCCAGCTTGGAGGACTAGTAGAGGAAACAGGCCATGTTCTGAGAGTTCCAAGTGGGAGAGAGAATCATCACATTAGCAAGTAGTGTCCTTTCCCTGATTCAGCTGTTGAGAATGAATTAAAAGACTTAGTGGATTGAGTTTAGAAAGATTTAAATGTAGGGTGATCATCTTACCTTTCAGCAGCACTAGGGATGTGCCATCTGTCTGAGTGGTTGATTTGTTTGTTTTAAAGACAAATGTGGGGGATAAAAGCTCAGTAAAGCTAGTTACAGTCTGCAAAGGGCAGTCTCTTAACCTGTTACTCCCTACAAACTGTGAGCAGGAAAAGCCTTATATATGGAAAGTTTTGGCTGGCCTGTGTTGTTAGGGTGGGGTGTGAATCAGCTGAGGCACCTCATTGCTTATCCACATGGTGTATGTGATGAAGGTCCGATGGGGCCAGTGCAGCTACAAAATAGAAACCGGCACTAGACAAATGAAGGAGAACTGTTTTAAATACAGGAGGAACAAATGGATCTTTTTTCTGCACCACTCCTCTACAGTGTTTCCATGTTAGAGGTCATCTCCAGTGGTTGCTTAGGCCCTGGCTTGAGCTATTGAGTTCTTGGGAACCTGTGTTGCACAGCTTGCAAATTACTTTTAATGCAGCTTTTTCTGTGCCATTTCTTTGGGTTGGGCTTTTGTTACAGCTTTCAATGGTGATAAATGTGTGCAGGATCATTTAGGGGAGAGCCTGTGCATAGCACTGGCACTAAAAATACTTCTCCCTTCTTTTTCTTTTACTCCAGACCAATGAATGGAATAAGAACGACGATCGGCTGCTGCAGGCGGTGGAGAATGGCGATCCTGAGAAAGTGGCTTCATTGCTGGGTAAAAAGGGAGCCAGTGCCACCAAACAAGACAGTGAGGGCAAAACTGCGTAAGTCCAACTTAAACTTGTAGTTTAAGCACAAGGGAGGGTAAAAAACAACCTTGGATGTGTATGCCACTTACAGGAATTAAGAAACAGAGACCATCATGAAAATGAACTTTTCTTTTTCATCTAAAGCACAATACATTCTGGAAAGCCCCATTTGTATTTGTCATTCTACATTTAAAATTGTATTGTAAAATGTATTCTACATTCAGAATCATAAACCCATTGAGGTAACTTGAAGCTGGATTGCTGGGTGGATTGGGGCCATTTTAGGACAGGGTATTTTGGGACTCGGGAATTTCATGGCACACTGCAGTTTGCACACTCCAAAAGGCATTAATCTTCGTGGCTATTTTTTCCACATGGACATTAGTTTAATGACATAAAAAAGATGACAAATTTTCTTTCTAATGGGTTAGTTTTGAAGTGAAACTATGATGATTGAGTTTTAAAATCTTGCAGATGTTAATGATTTGTGCAACCGTTCCTTGTTTTGATTGAAGTTTGGCAATGAAAGTTTTGTGTGAATGAGATTCCTTTTGCAGTCTCAATGTATTTCATATATAGCATTTTCTTCTTCTATTCTTCCGCTTGTTCATCTGTGAACATTCTGAATTGTGGAAGACAAAAGTTTCTGGTAAGAAAATTACAGCCAAGAGATGGCTATCCTTCAACTATCTTTCTTATGGCATACAAAGATGATTAAATGGATAAAAGAGGAATAGGCATCCTATGACAGAACCAAAGGCTTCATAAAATTCTGGATAGGTGGGGAGAAAGGAAAACAGTTTCTGGTCTTGGGAGAGGCAGCACAAGGCAGTTTATACCAAATAAGTTCTAATGAATTAACTCTGTGTTACATTTATTTAGTCACGCTTTGCTTCTTGCTTGGTCTGTTTGTTTCCTACATCTGCTCTATTCTTGTTGTGCATCTGAGGAAACTGAATGATGGCAGTGACTCATAGTGACCTGCAACTTCTTACTGCAGAAGTCCAAGTCCTCTAAGTACTTCAAGTGAGCTTTCTCCACACTTTAGTATGTTTTTAATTTTAAAAAGTTGCATACACGTTTTTCTTTTGAACATAAACAAAGCATGACTTCCATTGAATCTTCTGAATTACATCTATGTTTAGCATCTCATGTTTTTACAGTCAACATAACCTCAGAGCTACATTTTTAAGGTGCACTGTATCCAGTGTAACACCTAGTTTGCAGGTTTCATATATAATTTGACACTATGAGTTTTTCTAGGGAACCAACCAAGACCAAAATTATCTGTGAGTATGCACAAGCCTTTTAGCTCTAACAAATTGTATTGTTGTAACTGTAGGGATCTGGTGCAATGATTTTCAGCTTTACAGGGATACCCTATGAATTTCCTCCTTTCTTCCTCTTTATTTGCAACTACAAAGAAGTTGATGATCATGTATTTATGTTAATGATTCTATTACTAATACTGCAGATAATTCTTTTAATTGCTTGGGACAAATGTGAATTAATGCTATTACGATCTCTGCTTCTGCTTTTTCTGTATGCTAATTTGTCATTTACTTTTTTAGTTATTTCTATGTGGTGGTTTAAAAGAAAGCTTGAGAGAGAATGAATAAAAATATTATTGCTGTGATACAGAGATACAATGTCAACTCTTATTCTGTTTCCAGTGCTTTGGGAAACTTAGCAGACCTGCTCACGTTATTTCTGTTGCAGTTTTCAAAGATAGAGACTGACAGGTGTAGAAACAATTGACGCTTATCTGGAGAGGCATGGCTACCAAGGAGTATCATGACCCAGAAATGTTCTCCAGTATGGCTTATTAATAATGGGCAGTTTCTTGTTTGCATTTTTCCCTCTTCAGAGTCTTTTTTCAGTGTGTGCAAAATAGAGTACAGCCATAATTTCTGTTTAGGTAGGCTTGTTTCTCCCATGTTTGCAGTGTGGCACCAGGGCTTCATTCCTGCACAGAGATTCTGGGTGCCTAAGGTAGCTGTGTTGCCCTATCTCAGAAGCTCTGCTTAGAGGCATAGACCTTGCTGCAGCCCTGCACTGAGGTCTCTTAGGGTCCCGCAGAAGCATCGTACTAGTTTGTCAGTTACCACATCTGGAGCATGGGAGGGTCTCATGCTGGGAAAGAGGAATCTGGAGAGTTCTTTTTGGCACAGTTGGCCACCATCATGCTCAGATTTCACGGGTTACATTTTAGAAAGTGGTCTGCAGTGTCATGTGGGAAGGGAGCTCTTTGGATGAGCGGTTTATTGATCCCTGTGAGTATATATATTGATGCATTTGCTTACATAATTAGGCTGAAGGTGACTAACTAGAAGAACATGATGGATTCAGTTATATAACAACTTGCATAATGTGATTTGGAATGTGCTTGAAAGCAAAAAAAGGAGAAACAATTACATGTTGCAGTACAGGTTTGTTAGGCCTGTCATTGTCTGTTCCTTTAAGGTGTGACAAGTTACTTTTAAGATCTTTTATTTTTCATTCTTTTTGTTAATAAACCTTCAAACAAAATTCTCAATACTTCCCAGCCCTTTATTTGAAGCATAGTAATATAGTATATTATTTTAAACAGAAGGCTGAGAGGACTTTAATTTTTCATGCTTAAAGGGTTGCTTTGAAGTTTTTGTTTTATAATCAAATGGCTTATTAATATAAAATGCTTGAACCGAGCGGAACAGAGACCAGAATCCAAGACTTCCTGTATTTGTCCTGTTGAGTACCCTACACATCATTCCACTGAGTACTGCTACAATGTGCTCCAGCTCTGGCTTGGTTTTGGACATGACCACTTAAATTTCACCTGTGTCCTCTTTTGCCTCTGTCTTGTAGGTCCTTTTCTTTGTGGCTTGCCCATATGCAATAAAACAGAGATGCTTAAATTAGTGAGGTTGAGGTACCAGTAAATTTCTTAGAGGTAATACTTACAGAGTTTCATCAGGAGGTTTAACTCTCCAGCAGTACCTCTTTAAAAAAATATTTCAAAAATACTGTTGAAGTAATGAAACGAGTTTTTTAAGACTTGCCTCACTTTCCACACCACCACCCTGCCTCTGACTCAGTCTTTTCTATAAACAATAAATCAATTTCAAGGCAATGGAGCAAATCCACCTTTGGCATAAGTTGACACAGCCCCGTTGTTGCTCCCACTTAAACAGCACAGACTATTGCCAAGCACACTTGTAGTAGAACCTATCTGGAAATCTGACTCTGCCATTGTATTCTTATTCTGCCAGATAGGTGTGGGGTTTTTTTTGTCCAACTTCCTTAAACAACAAAACAGTGCTTTTCAGTTTGGAATTTGATTATTTCAATCCCACTTGGACTAACAAAAAAGGCTTTTCAAAGAGGGCCTTTTCAGGAGGGGATAGGATTCATTCATGTACTGTACTTTCCACAAGAGCAAGTGTTCAAATGGGCTGTTTCTTAAAGAAGCTGCAGCTATTGGGAGCAGGGCGCAGGGAGGGGAGAATTCACAGTCTAAGGAAAGGATTCGCAATGTATAAGTGGCAGCACTTCCTTGTCCTAAAGTTATTTTTTTCTCTGTGTGCCAGTCCGTCACTGCCATGTTTGCATGTTTCTGCAAGGCACTGAAGTAGGATTAAATGCTTACGGCTATTAAATGAACAGTAGGTCTCTGTAAATTTTTTAACTAAAATTGAATCAGCTATTGTTTAATAAAATGAGTCTGACAATGGTACAAAAAAGCTTTAGAAACCTTTACAAATGTACATTTTAAGGACTCTTTCACAAAACTATTGTCAATAGCAATTAGTTGAAATTATATATTTTCATTTGAACCAGAATGCTCATACCTTGGAGGCTGAATTGAAAATAAATTTTGGAGCATGTTCGAACCTCAAATCCCTTATATTTATCAGATACACAGTATTCATTCAGATCTTATTGTATAAGGAGGTGGGGCGAGCGGCATGAAGGACATCACTGTTCAAACAATAAATCAGGTTTTAATTGCCTTTTAAGAGAAGGTTGTTCCATGTATATAACTATATTTATCTTAAAGGAACCTAATGGAAGAATACAAGCTTACTACAGTCATTACACTGTTCTAGCTGAGAAAGAAAACCACAGAAAATGGTTTAGATAGCTGATCTTCAAAATTGGGGAAGATGCTTATGAAACAGAAGAAGAATTGTATCATCCTGCCTTTCTTGATTCCAAATTGCTATAAATCCTGTAGGAGACCTTTGAAATTCAGGCAGCCTCTACATTATTTTCTTGTACACATGTTGGGGGTTCTCAGTTTAACGCTATGCTCTAGAAGACATTGCTTTTGTACAGACCCTGTGTCATCTCTTAATATTGGCTAAACACTTAATTAGAAAAGCATACTAGCATATTGTCTTTCAAAAATTGTACCAGGGTAGAAGCTGCAAAAAATGTCTAGTGCCTGAGGTCTGTCACCTCTCCAGGAATGGAGTTCAGTGGTGTTCCAGTGACCTGATATGATCCTTGACAGAAAATACATTTTTCATAGAATCATAAAGTAGTTTGGGTTGGAAGGAGCCTTTAAAGGTCACCTAGTTCACCCCGCCTGCAATTGGCAGGAGCAGCTTCAACTAGATCAGAGCCCTGTCCAACCTGACCTAGAATGTTTCCAGGGATGGGGCATCTACCTCCGCTCTGGGCAACCTGTGCCAGTGTTTCACCACCTTCACTGTCAAAACTTTTTTCCTTAGATGTAGTCTGAATCTACCCTCTTGTAGTTTAAAACCATTACCCCTTGTCCTATCGCAACAGGCCCTGCTAAAACGTCTGTCCCCGTCTTTCTTCTAAACCCCCTTTAAGTACTGGAAGGCTGCAGTAAGGTCTCCCCAGAGCCTTCTCCAGGCTGAACAACCCCAATTCTCTCAGCGTGTCCTCACAGGAGAGGTGTTCCATCCCTCTGATCTTTGTTGTGGCCCTCCTCTGGACCCACTCCAACAGGTCCATGTTTTTCTGATGCTGAAGGCTCTAGAGGTGGACACCGGAGTCTAGGTGGGGTGGTGCCATAGCGGAGCAGAGGGGCAGAATCCCCTCCGTTGACCTGCTGACCACACTTCTTTGGATGCAGCCCAGGATATGGTTGGCCTTCTGGGCTGTGAGGGCTCATGTCTAGCTTTTCATCCACCAGTACCCCCAAGTCCTTCTCAGCAGAGCTGCTCTTGACCCCTTCATCCCCCAGCGTGTCTTGATACTGGGGGTTGTCCCAACGCAGGTGCAGGATGATAAGGTTCACACAGGCCTATTCCTTGAGCTTCTCCAGGTCCCTCTGGATGTTGTCCCATCCCTCAGGTGTGTCACCCACACCACTCAGCATGGTGTCTTCTGCAAACTGGCTGAGGGTGTACTCAATCCCACTGTCTATGTCATTGATGAAGATAGGAAAGAGTACTGGTGCCAATACAGACCCTGGAGGGACACTGCTTGTCACCGATCTCCATCCATTGAGGCATTGACGACTACTCTCTGGATGCGACAATCCAAACAATTCCTTACGTGCTGCATAGTTTGTCCATCAAACCCATATCTCTCAATTTAGAGAGAAGGATGTTGTGGGGAATCGTTTCACAGGGTTCAGATAAACAATATCCATAGCACTTCCACTGATGTGGTCCTTCCATCATATGAGGCCACCAGGTTTGTCAGGCAGGACTTGCCCTTGGTGAAGCCATGCTGGCTGTCTCTAATCAAGTCCCTCACCTCCATGTGCCTTAGCATAGCTTCCCGGAGGATCTGTTCCATGATCTTCCCAGACACAGAGGTGATGCTGATGGGATGGTAGTTCCCAGGGTCCTCACTGCTACCTTTTTTTAAAATGGGTGCAATGTTTCCCTTTTTCCAGTCTCCAGGGAATTCACCTGGCTGCCAGGACTTCTCAAATATGGAGAGTGGCTTGGCAACTTCATCAGCCAATTCCCTCAGGACTCTGGGATGCATCTTTTCAGGTCCCATATATTTGTATATAGTCAGGTTCCTCAGGTGGTCTCAAATCACATTCTCTCTTACAGTGAGAGGGACTTTGCTCCCCCAGTCCCTGTCTTGAAGTCCATCCACTTGAGTGGTGTGGGAAGAGACACCACCCATGACAACCGTGTCAAAGAAGTCATTGAGTACTTCAGCCTTCTCCTCATCCATCGTTACCAGTCTGCCAGTCTTGCCCATCATGGGGGGTACGCTTTCTTTGACCTCCCTTTTCTGGCTGACATACCTGTAGAAGCCTTTCTGTTTATTCGTTGTATCCCTTGCCAAGTTCAGCTCCAGCCGCGCCTTGGTCTTCCTGACCCTATCACTACACAACCAGGCAGCATCCCTGTACTCTTCCCAGGATACCTGACCCTGCTTCCACTGCCTGTGCATTTCCTTCTTGCCCTATAGTTTGACCAGCAGGTCTTGACTCAGCTACGCTGGTTTCTTGCCTTCCTTTCCTGATTTCTTTATGCCTGGAGATCGAGAGCTCTTGTTCTCTATGGAAAGTGTCCTTAAAGATCTGCCAGCTCTGTTCTGCCTCCTTGACCCTGAGGCCTGTTTCCCAGGGGGTGCTGTCAACTAACTCCCTGAAGGGCTAGAATTTTGCTTTCCTAAAATTCAGGGTCCTGACTTGACTCTTCACCCGCCCCATATCCCTGAGGACTGTCAATTCCACCAATGCATGTTCACTGCACCCTAGGTTGCCTCCAATCTTGACATCACCAATTAGCTCACTTGCGTTGGTGCCCAACAGGTCCAGTATGGCATCCTCTCTGGTAGGGATGACTGTTACCTGGCTTAAGAAGTTATTCTCAATGCACTCCAGGAGTCTCCTGGATTGCCCACTGCTCATCGTGCTACTTTTCCAGCAGATGTTGTAGTGGTCAAAGTCCCTCATCAGGATGAGAGCCTGCGAGCGTGATGCCTCCTGTAGCTGGAGTAAGTAGGCTTCATCAATAGACTCCTGTTGATAAGGTGGCCTTGTAGTAGACACCAACCACAAGGTTCCCTTTGTTGCCTCAGTCCCTGATTCTTACCCATAAGGTTTCAACCTGCTCGTGGCTGTTCTTCAGAGACAGCTCTTCACAATCTAGCCACTTCTTGATGTAGAGGGCAACACTTTCACCCCTCCTACCTCGCCTGTCCCTCTGAGCGGCCTGTATCCATCGATAGCCGCATTCTAGTCATGGGATTCATTCCAGCATGTTTTAGTAATGGCAACAAAGTTGTAGGTTTCTGTCAGCATGGTGGCTTCCAACTCCTCCTGTTTGGTTGCCCATGCTGTGTGCATTGGTGTAGAGGCACTTAAGCTGGGCTGTTGGCTGTGTCACCTTGTTAAAGGAACACCCCTTTCTGCCTTTGAGGTATTTCACTGGTGTTTCCCTGTTGGGCCCTATTACCTCAGGAGCTCCTGGGTCATCTCCATAAGACTTCAAGACTTTTATTGACTTTTGTCATGATCTTGAATTTATGGTGGTCCAGATGGTCACAACAACGTCTAGGTTTCAGAGCAGGTACAAAATAAGGAAGACTACCATGATCTCCACCTGTGTTTTATCTCTAGCCAACAGATGGTTGAAATCTGGTTCTTATTCCAAAATTTCTTGCAAAGATTATTTCCTTGGGAAATTTGGGTGTAAAAGCTTTTGTCTCTCCAAAACTTTCCTGAAGTTCTTTTCAGGTTCAAATCCTGATCGTTCCTTTTTGTTCGCCCTCTCCCCTGCAGCATTGTTATGAATATAATTCAATTAAGATGTTGATACTAAGTTTTCTGAAAAATTACCTTCTGCTTTAGACTAATTCTTAGAATTGCTAATGAAACATCTGGGCATGGTTGGGTGAAGCCATCTTCTGCCAGGATAGTAAATTGAGCTAATTAATTTTATATTATGTTCAGTATGAGCCAATTGTTAATGTATTAGAGGAAATGCTCGTATCTCTATAATGAAGGAGCAATACTTAACTTTGATTTTATAATTTGGCAATACGTGAAAAAAATCCACATTTCATACAAACATTACTGCATTTACAATCATGCAGGCTTTTAAATGAGATCCTTAGAGTGGAATTCATGTTAGTGGTTTATTCCTGGTTCTTGACTGAAACTGTGTAGACCATTTCTGATGGTTTTGAGTACATGACTCCATTTAGACTTGGAGACACACACATTTTTGGTTCTTAGCTGTACTTTAACTGGACTTGACATCAACAGCATTCAAGTTCTATTATATGCATTTTTGAAGCAATTTTGTGTAAGATATTTTAGTATTTCTATGCCTTCACGTTATTTAAAAAAAAAAAAGTGAAGAGGCCATCTTCTAAAAGGCAGAAATTAATGCTGTTTAGTTTGATTTCAATTCCTCTACTGGCTTCAGCTGGTGTAGAGTTAATTTTCTTCCTGATAGCCGGTACAGTGCTGTGTTTTGGATTTGGGATTAAAATAATGTTGATCACATACTGATGTTTTAGTTGTTGCTAAGCAGTCAAGGCCTGTCCAGCTCCTCATGCTCTGCCCTGCCAGCGGGCAGGCGGGGGTGCACGGGGAGCTGGCGGGGCACGGCCGGGACAGCTGGCCAAAGGGATGCTCCATACCACACAATGTCATGCTCGGTGCTGGGGAGGGGCCACAGCTCAGAAACTAACTGGGCATCAGTCAGCGGATGGTAAGCAATTGTGCTGTGCATCACTTGTTTTGTATGTTGTTGTTGTTGTTGTTGTTACTGCCTTTTTTTCCATGCTGTTAAACTGTCTTTATCTTAACCCATGAGTAGTACTTTTTTTTTCCTGATTCGCTCCCCCATCTCACTGCAGGGGAGCGTGAGTGAATGGCTGTGTCGTTGTTTTAGCTATCTGCCAACTTAAACCACAACAATTAAAAAGATCCTAAACTTCACTTCTGAAAAACTGAAGCTTTTTACTTTCTCTCTTTAATGATTTTCTATATTGTAAAACAAACAAATTCCACTTTTTTAAAGAACAAGCTCCCTGTTTCTTATAAAGTTCTTTGAGCATTGAGGAACATCCCATTGGGTTTGCAAATTACGTGCCCAGGACTTCCTGCGGAGGACAGCTGGAGTTCAAAGGGAAAACAGTCTGTATACAGCTGACAGTATGACAGTCTGAAATACAGCTTGTGTCTTCTGTTTTATACTTGCTTTTTCACACAGGCTGATAGGATGGCTATTCTTAATAAACTATTGCATTTCCTTACCTATTAGTAGTGCTTGTTGTCTCAGAAGAAAGCAAGTCATCTTCTGAAGGGCCCCTGTACGTGTGTTGGATAGCCTGTGAGCCGCCTGTTCCACTCCTGCTCGCGGGTAGGATCAGCCAAACCAGCAATGCAGTGGCAGGCGGCCGCTGGAATTCCCTGTAAAGCCGCTTCGTTCGCAGAGCTGCCAAATACCCAGATTTTACCAGCCCTGGCCAAGTTTCAAGGAGTTTGTTGGTTGCTCTGTTCAGAGCAGAGCCTGGATGGGTGGCAGTTTTTGTATGCCTGGCTTGAAAGAGCTGCGGCCTGGCTCGCGTGGAGGCAGAACCCCAGGCTTCCGCCTGACGGCGGCTGTGGCTGCTCCTTCACTCACCTTCTCTGAGCTGGCAGGGGAGCACGGGGGAAGCACCCCTCTCACGGGTCGGGCCAGAGCCAGGCTCTCTAAGGCTGCAGGGGACAGGGCTAAGGCTGCAGTTGTTTTTCAGATTTATATCTTTGTAATAGGCCGCAGTTGTTTTACACGTTTTTCAAAGGCTTATGCAACTTAAATGCACGGTCTGTGTAGATTTTCGTTACACTGGCTGGCTACTACTGGCTTAAAAATGTGCTCTGATCTAGGAAGGGAAAGGGAACAGACAGCCAAAACAGAGAAATGTGCAAATGTTGGGGTTATTTCCTTTTTTTTCTCTGTTGTTGTTTTTTTGTTTTTGTTTTTTTTTTTAAGCTTCAGAACGAGGTCTCATGCAATAGACTATGCTGGTGACTGCTTATTTATCAGGTGTATATATCACGCTGCGTTTTCTGCTACCTGCTAAAGCAGGTAAATAGGTGCGTTCTCTGTTAGGAAAGTACTAACTGGAAAATGTAGGAAAGCTTTGAAGTCACCGTTTCCTGCACCTGTCTACGTTCCAGTCCTTACTCCTCTTGAGAAATGTCTTTGTTCCAGTCATTACTCCTCTTGAGAAATGTGGAATCTTAAAAGCTTCAGTATATAGTTACTCTGAAGTGCAGAGTAAAAATATATTGCCATAATCATTTAAAGAGTTTATAAAAACAAATGTTAAGAGGTCATCTTAACCAGTGGTCTCTGAAGAATGTGTTAACTAGTAGATTAATTACCATAAGTACATATTATTGTACTTGGTTTGTAATTCCCCTGTGAAGTAAGAGACGTTCACTTCATACAGTTTAATAAAAAAAAATCCAAATAGTTCTGTTGCTTCAAATCTGAAGAGGTCTGAAGTATTTTAAGTATAAAAGGCACAGAAACTTCAAATGCAGCACATAACCCTGAGCTATCCTTTGTCAACATCCGTCATGCCCCGTAAAGATATTCATACTCTTTGGTTCTTGGAGCACTATATGCTGTTCTTAAGCCTTGCTGGATTTTCATGCAACAAAAATATTTTCTTTAGATTAACTTTTACTCAGTTGTTCTCAGCCTTTCCAGTCTTTTCCTGGCCTCTTGTTATGCTAACATGGTTTGGGATTTCCTTGCTCTAATTTCATGACTTTTCATGTACTAAGGTTTTTAGCATTTGCTGGTCCAGCAATACGAAGCAGCTTGTGTTGGAGGATGAAAGTCAAGGGAAATGCTAGTCATTGCTGTAACTGTTGGGCTCAATTTTAACTTTGAACTCTATTCTGGCCTTGCAAGAAAGCGCAGCAGGTGGCTAGCTGGTTTTACCTAACTCGGGGAGGACGTTATACTGATCTGGGCACATCCATGGCATCCTCAGGGATTTCACCGTATGCTAGAAAGATGTTTTGCCAGAAGGCATATATATTGAGAAGCTAACTGCACCCCTTTGGGCTTTAGACGTAAGATGTATTTTTAAAGAAATTACCAGAAGGAATCTTCCCTACTCCTCTGCCTTCCTCCGTCCCTCTGAACTTGGCTTTAGAGGCACAGGCAGCACTGCTTTCATTTCTAGGCTCTTTAAGCTTTTTGAGACTTCATTGTTTGCTATACTTTGTCCATTTTCCTACCCTACAACAAAATAAAAATAGTATTTCAAAATTTAAGACTTTCTGTCAACACCTAGGAGTGCCCTGAAACTCACCCTTGGCAGAATCTCTGTTGCAATTTGCTGACGTTGGTTATTGAGGGACTTTAAAAATGGACACTCTGCAGGAAAGTTCATATGATAAATCTAAATTGTGAGCACTTATGTTTACAATTAATAGTACATGGAAGAAAAGTCTATATGTTTCAGACTTGAAGTGGAGTTTGTGGTAATGTGGTAATAGAGTTTGCCAAAGAAAACTGTATAAAAATGGAACTGCTGGAACACAACCTGAGCATGAAAAATATAAAGCTTCTGGGGATCCCAGAAATCTCTCTGAAGAGCAGCTGGGTGGATATTTTTGCTGAGTTGGAAAGCTAAAATCAGGAGCCTGTAGCTTGCCAGCTCCTGTGTTGCATGATGCAATTTTTCTTTCCTATTAAGAAAAGAGACATTCAGCAGGCTTGCATTTTTTTAATGTCCTATACCTCAAGGTGTGTATGATTAAAACAAGACTTTTTATGCTATGAGGCAAAGCTGGAAACTTTATACGAAAACTGCATTTGGTTTGGTTTTGGATTGTTTTTTTTTAAAGCTGTTCCAGAATACATGCTAACACAGAAGTGGCATGTAGGGGTTTTGCATGTATTCAGGGAGGGCAGATGCCATCTCATGTTTAAGTAGTAGGTGGGAGAACACAGGCTGGTGTGCATCACTTCACTTTGCCGTGGCTGGTGCTAAGAGGGAGAGAGGGGAAGAATCTCCCACAGCTCCTAGTAAATCCATACCTGCCTATGTCAACTTCTTAAAATCTCAACCTGTCTGCACTCCAGAAGATGTTAGTAACAACTCATGGATTGAATGTCGTAAAACTCAGAATACTTCATTTTCTCAGTTTGTAATGGAGCCACCTCTGGCTTGAAAACAAAATGTATTTCCTGTAACTGTTTTTCCTAAGCTAATTTTTGCACTCTCGTGGCTGCATATATGTGTGTGACAGGAGAGCCAGCATTTAATGAAAAGCCAAATTTCTTACATTTACCCTTAGGAGGAGATGAAATGGATGCAGTGTGAAGCTATGGCTTTTATTTGTTTAAAAAAAAAACAAAAAATGAAAGAACTGGTAAGTATTGATAGTGGTACCAGTGGACGTCCGATTTTCTTTAAGGCAGTCTGATGTGCCAAACATCTGGATGGTTTTGTCATCATATCCTCTGGTGTTCTATCTGTCTCGGAAGCAGTAATACAGAAAAGGCTGTAGTAACAGAAATGCATCTTCATGAGGATTTTTCTGGTCATGTCCATGAGTAGTCTGTCTTTCTCAGTTCTGATTTGGTTTTCACCATGCAGGCTGTGCCCTTTGGCTGTAGAATTGCCAATGTAAGGAACTCACGTTCCCAGATCTTTATTCTGGCTTAGGGGAAAAAACGCCCCAAGAAGTCAGTTCCCTGATATGCTTTGAAGCAGGAGGACAGTGCAGCGAGAGGGAATGAGGGCTTAAGGTGAAATTCTATATCCCGTTCCTTCCTTTGCACTGACAGGGTGCATGCACCTGTGACTCTGTGGTAAAACAGTGGAAGGCAGCTTTGGTTTTCAACTGATTTTTTTCTCTGTATGAGCTCACCAGCCACATGGGTACCTACTTGTATGTGCTGGTGCAAGGTAGAAGCAGAACCAGGCAGGCACTGGTCATAGTAGCATAATCCTTGCTGGAACAGACAGTTACTACTTTGCTGAAAGGCCTGTCTGGGTTGGCAGAGGAAAGGCAGAAAACACCTCCAGTTTCAGGACCATTCTGGGCCTTTCCAAATCTTTAAATCTGAAGGTGGTTGTTTTTCTATGAATTAGATTCAGAATGTGTCAAAAATTTGTTTTGTTTAAAAAGTTTACATTCATCATTGCTTTTATGATGATAGAGTCCCAAAGCATTCACAGAAGAGTAAACTGTATTATTCTCTAACTACTGGTCATCGTGCTACATGCAAGAGGAGACTACACTGGACTTCCTCTTGAGTGACAGCAGGCACTTCATGTACAGGATATGCTGCTGTAGTAGTGCTCACAGCCCTTTCTCCTCCAGACCAGGTCTCTGGCAAACTTCTGCCGCTCAGCTTGTGTTGGAAAACAATTAAAAGCCAGATATCATTTAATATCTTTATTTTTGCTGTTATTATTGAAGTGGGAATTGAGGCTTTGAGGGATAATACTGTCTAGGAAGATCACTGTAGACACTGCAAGGTAGGTATTGCCTCTAAAATGTGCAAAAGTTCAAGTTAGTGCAGAAGATCAGCCAGGTTGTCACTGAGTCTCTTCCTGGCTGAGATAGCTGACAAATAGCTTGCCGTCTGATCTGGTAGCAGTGAAGTTTTAATATCTTCCATTTCTGTATTCTTTCTTCTTCTAGACTCCAAGCAGCTCTATATCTTTATTTTATCTATGTTGTTTGTTTGTGTGAAGGTATTGGTCAGTTGGGAAACTGTATATCATCAAACTGTTGGCAGAGAAGTCAGACTTTTTGAAAGTCAACAAAGAGTTGACGTACATCAGAAAATGAAGAAGAATGATCTGCTTTGGGGAGGGATGTTTTTATTCAAAATAAACCTTGACAATGGATGTATGTGAGTTCATAGTGTATTTCAAATATTCTTAGACTTTAAATATTTTCAGAGCAGTCAGCTTGAAGTGGCAGAGAACAATAGTAGTACATGCTTGCATATGTTTGACTTTCTTCTGTGTTTGTCATAATAGAAAATAGCAAATACAATATTCATGTAGCATCCATAATTCAACCATGTTCTTTATTTGCTTTGGATTTTGGTAAATAAGATGTCAGACAACTTTCAGGCCCTGGAGAAAAATCTGTGTTACAGAGAAGGCTAACTCTGCCCCCAAAAACCTCTGGAGTGTGACCTTGCCAAACAGAGGTGGAGGTCCCTGATTGGATGTAATTCTTCTGCCTTTTTTTTTTTACTTTTCACAAATGAAAATTTCCAAGTTAGAAGGTTGCTGTCTTAAGAATTCATATTTATTTTTTCTTATTTCATCATGTCCCACTCTAGTGGCATTTTCCCTAGATATATAGACCACCCAGTTGTTTTAAGCCAGCTGTCAAAATAACATTCAGTGAGAGGATTGTGCTCAGTTTTGCAGGATGTAGCTATGCAAATGGTGGAAAAGGTCCTTTGCCCTGAATAAGGGATGGGCTTGTTTAGGACAGTTGTAAGTGCTTCACCAGTTGACATCTGTCTGTAAGAACTCTGCTGTTTGACATCCCTGAATTGTAAAAAGCATCTCTCTTTCAGGGCATTTGAAAATGTTATTTGGGTCACATTTCTGGTCAGGAAATTTGAGGTCCTTACAGAACTTTGAGGAGATAGTCTTGTACCTATTCTCCAGCTGACCCTGGATCTGATGAAATTTTGCTCTGTGTTTGCTCTTAACGCTGTTTACTCTTACTACTGTAAAAGCCTGTTTACTACAACTAGGCTTTGTGTGCCTCCCAAAGAAGATAATGTTTTACTTTATTGTGTTAAGAACTGAGTAATTCTGAGACCTGTACATTCCCAGTAGGAAAAAACTGTGTCAACCAACTGATCTCTATGAGCTGCTGCAGATGTGGGTCTTGATGCTGACTTGCTTCTTTTCTGGATCTAATGAGAAAACCACTGAGATTTGTAGCTGCTCCTCCACTGCACTGAAAGGTCTGGAGACAGTAATAAAAGACCATCCCACCCCTCAGGAAGAATAGAAATGTTTTACAGTAATAAAATAAATTTATGCCAAATCAGTACAGGCTGGGGTATCAAGATGTGGCTCTAAGTGGTAGTAACAGGCTTCTCTATTGTGAAGGAAAAATGGACTGTGTTGTAATGAGATTTTAGGCTCAATGAGAATCTAACCCTCAGTGTGGCCCTTGCTCCAAATCAAGCTGTAGATACTTGTTTTTGTTTGTCTAAGTCATTGCACAGCCAGGAAGTGGGAGGAAAAGTTGTTTGCTTTCATATCAAGGGAAGTTTATTCATGAAAGATGCAAGTAAAATGCACCACTGATTAAGGTTTCCAAATTATGAGAAGTCCAGTGTTTGGAAACCTGCAGCTTTTACCTCAAATATTTTAGGAAAGTTTATGTAACTTGTAAAGAATTATTCTGTACTGAAATAAATGTCTACAGGCTGATTTGTTTCAAGAGTCTCCCTTGCTGTTACACAGGAGCTCTCAGTATCTACTGCTAAAGCGTTTGGGGTTTTTTTTCTAAAGAAAAAGTATTACCAAAAAAAGCGGGAATATTAACTTTAAAATCAGTTAGAATTACTCATCAAGGAGAAGGTTTTGCCCAATACTCTGACTTAAATATGACTGTAATAGGTTCATCCCAGTCTAGAGTCATTCTCCTCTCTCTCTTGTGCAGGGCTGATTCCTGGTAAGCCACTTCAGTTTACTAAACCATCAGCTAACTAACCATGCCCCCATTCCCCTTCCTGTTGCTTTAGATTATTAAGAAAAACCATCTCACTACAGGGTTATCTGAGAGATGGTAGCAGTACAAGGACGTAGGGAGGGGACACACAGCAAGCAATTGGGAGGGAGCTGTATCATCCCAATGCTATTCGGCTTAGGTCACTGTATAAATGAGCGGGAGTTACACCTTATCATCCTGTCTTTTCATGGTTCTCTCCACATAGCTTCTACATTTTTGCTCTCATTAGATCTTTACATTCTTCATGCATGTTCTCTCATCTTTCACATCATCTGAACTGCTTACAGATGATGTTTCTTTCATCCCATCAATTTGGGAGAATATTTTTAATCAGGCCTTTTTTACTTGAAAATATTTTTGTCCACATGAAACAAAGCATCTGCGTGTGTGATGACTCGTTGAGAACTGCCATGGGAATTGTTTGTGTTGGTGGGACTGATGTGCTTGTAAGTGCATAGACTGAAAGGGGTTAAGTTTTTCTTCTCTCTATGATACTTTCTTTGCAGTCTGATTTTACTTAAATGAAACTTCTTTTGCACTTGCGTAGTCATGTTGCATTTGGCACCATCTTACACAGTCCATCCATAAAACTTCAGTGTCCCAGATTTAGCCAAGTTATTATTATTCAGGTATTTATTATTCTTACGAATATTGTCAAATGTAAGTGAGCCAAGTGCGTGCTTCACAGCCTTCCTAATATTAAAGGAACTTCAGTTGTATTGTGTGTGTACATAATGTATCTGAATGTTTCAGTATTTGTTGGTATGTTGTGCTGGCTAAATTAGAGGTGTTGGAATTTGTCAGACTCCTTTTCTGTCCCTCCCCCAGCCATTTTCCCAGAGCCTGAGAAACCTCTTCTTCTAAAGAAGAATGTTTACACAACCTTGCATTGGTCACCAAGTACATGAAGTTTTGATTTTGAATGACTAGAGAACAGCCAGCAGTAGTGCTTTTTATGCTCTTGGAAGTGTTAATTCCTCAGTTTGTTTATGGCAGTAGTAAGCATGAGGATGAGTACACAAGATATTTTTATATTTGCAGAGAACAGTTCAAAGCCTAAGCACTGCCTGTCTGCCATTTGCAATCAGCAGCAGCCAGTGTGGAAGGACTCCTTGTAGGAAATGAGGTAGTTGCTGTGCTTGAGAGAGGACTCTGCTCCAGGAGCTCTCCTGTTTTGATTAATTCTCTGCCCTTTGCCAGATCTTTTCTGTAGGTCATCTTCTCTGCTGAGTTCTCGAGAAGGCTGCAAAGAAGTCTATGGCTTAGAGAAAGCATTGCAGTCCACATACTGTGTGCCAGAAATATCTGTTTCATTCCTGCCTGTTATTCCCCGTTTCCCTGGTTAGCAGGCTGAACTTTCAGTGTTAGTTTGAACATTTAAAGGAAGCAGTTTTTCAAAATGTAAACTCTTAAATACAGTAGCTGGTGTGGCTACATGATTTGTGACATTCCCTTTAGATTCCAGGGGAAAATCCCCTTAACACAGGGATGCATGATGTTAAAAATTAATGTCTCCCTTAAAAAAATTTTAGAAAACATCCTGGGAATACTGGCTTTTTCAGTTTGGGGCATGTTGATGAAGGTCCAAACTTTTCACATGCAACTTAATAGTAATTGGAAGTGTTTTGTCTTGAATTTGTTTTTTGCATTATTCCCAGTGGAAAACAGCTCTATGTCAAACTGATATTAGCAGGGACACAGGGAAGCAGTATGTCTGCTCCTATTTTGAGACTTGACGATGTTGGCACAATATAGAATCACAGAATCTATAGAGTAGTTTGGGTAAGAAGGGACCCTTAAAGGCCATCTAGTCCAACCCCCCTGCAATGAGCAGGGACAGCTTCGACTAGATCAGGTTGCTCAGAGCCCCGTCCAACCTGACCTGGAATGTTTCCAAGGACGGGGCATCTACCACCTCTCTGGGCAACCCGTTCCAGTGTGAAAAATTTCTTCCTTGTATCTAGTCTATGCATCAGAAAGATATAAACCTCTGTTTTCAGAAGCTTTTCCTTCTTTTTTGCTTCCCAGCAAAATTAAGTCAGCAGCATGTGTATTGGACTGCTTCTATCAATCTTGAGGTGCCAAGGATGTCAAACATGAACCTTCAGCTGTAAAAAGGATTGAATTCAGTATAACTTCTTTGATTTGTTCTGCAGTTATATCTTTGGTAATTGATGTGTTGTGTGTCCTGCCATGGTGTGGTTGGTAACCTCTGCAATTTCCCTCTACTCAAACAAGCAGGTGCTCGAGGTGAAAAGCAAAACCAGAAGTTGAAAAAATACATCTATAGCATAGTCTCACAAATATCTACTAGCTTAGATTGCTCCAGGTGATACTCGCAAACACTAAAGGGATTTTTTTCCCCCCTCTCCACAGAAGAAAGATAAACTCTGTACAGGACAGTGCAGAGGCATAGCTTGATGTAGTTTAATTTAGGGGCTGAATCACCTTTTAGATTAACTAAATTTTGTCCACTGAAAGGGGGAAATCAGGATTGACTAGAATGAGTAGAGCAAAGTCAGCCATAGTGAATGTTTCCTTCATTAATTCCCCAAGCCCAGGCATTCTGTGGGGATATATTATGTCACTAGGGAAGTTAGTTTAGAAATTGGGTGGAACTAGGTGCTCATAAGGTATATGGCAAGGGTTAAAGAGGCAGCAGCCTTTGTAAAAGTATGACTACAAAAACATTTTGATGTGCCGTCTCACTTTCAGAGCTATTATCTTCTTGGGAGGCAGTGGAGGGATGCCAAAAGATCTAAGGACAGGGAGAGGAGAACTTGCCAGTAATGGGTTTGTGAATGAAAGAGAAAGGAGATCTTAATAAAAGAAAAGTGACATGAAAATGCTCTCTTCCAGTTTTCACCTGGCAGCCACGAAAGGGCATGCAGAGTGCCTCAGGATCATGGTGACACATGGTGCAGATGTGACAGCCCAAGATGGTGCAGGTATGTCTCTGTGAACCAATGCATGTAGCGTAATACACTCAGTTTGCCTGTACAGTTCTTGATATGAAAAGTGCAACTGCAGATTTGACAACACCGCATTTCCCCACACTCCATGTAGGAAAAGTGGTTGTAATACTTGCAGGTTTAGGCATACTTGCTTTTCTGTCCATAGAATTCTAAAGCCCTTACAAACTTTTGCCATAATGCTCTAAATGTCAGCATTTATAGTGTACTCAAGATGCAAAATAGTTGCTTGATTTTTTTTTTTTCCCAGCTTATTTATTATTAAATAAAAAAAAAAAATATCCCCCTCCTCCAGCTCTTTTTGTTAATTTTATTTTAGGCTTTTTAAAGGTTAAATCAAGATCTTCGGTGTTGCTTTTATGAGTATCCAAGCTATTAACCCCATTAACTGTACAAGAGTTGCAGTAAGACATTTCCTCAGGATTATGACATAGCGAAAAGAGCTGATACAGGCCAAAACAGAGCTAAGAGCTATTAAGTATGTTGTTGCAGCCCTCAGAAGTCCTATGCCTTAATTACTACTCCACTAGGAGAATGATGGGAGCTGAGTTTGAAACTGGCAAACTCTTCTTAATAGATTTCAGTTGGCATATCTGTGGAATCTGTGCCTGGCATTTTCTCTGGCTAGCGGAGTCACCTGAATGAGCTGTCAGCATTCTATCTCTCCGGTAATGATCTGTAAATGGGTTCTGTTTTGGCCACTGATTGCAGCCTGAGGGAATTTCTGTCATACATGGAAATTATTTGCCTGTATAAGGAAGTGTCTGTGATACTGTAAGAACCGTTCAGATTATACATAATGATAAGAGAATATAAGTACCTGATACAGACTATTATTCAGAATTCATACTTCATCATGCCTCAGGATTTATTAGTTGTTTGGATAACAAGAGGTTGCCTGCTCTCACCTGAGAGTGTCGACCCAGCATTCATGAGGGAAAACCTTGTCTGTAACAGTCACATTATTTACAGTGAGGTTCTACTGTCAGAGGTGGCTCCGTATTGAGTACTAAATCTTGTCTCCTTCTTTTCACAGTTACATGGATAATTTATTCTTTTGCTGTCTTGGCCTCTTTAATTTTTCAGATGCTCTGTAAGATGAAACTAGAAGAGAGACTGCAGTCTTTCATCATAAATCCATAGTCAGTAAATCACTGTATTGCATAACTAAATACGAGCTCACAGATGCTAAATAAATTAACAGAAAAGTGAATCTATGGGATGCAAATTGAAGTAGGCCTGTGTTCCAAGTCCTCTTCTGTGTGCAACTCCATGGATGATGCAAATTCGCAGTAATGGTAGCTGGCAAATTTGGCTGACTTTGCTCTTGGTGTTGGGTTCCTTTTTCATTGCCAAATGGAAGAAATCATCAAGGCACTTGACAGACATCTCTCTGCAAGGGAGGCTGAGTAATGTAGGAAAATTGTTTTTTCAGAAACAAAACATAACTGCGCAATCTTAGACTTCTGCCAAGGTATAGTCTGACACGATGTTTGTATCATTCCTTTATATGAAGCAGGACATTAAGATTATTCTGTTACTTGGCTGAACAACAGTCTGTTGTAAATACATTCTGCTTGAAGTAGGTTTTTATTTTATTTTATCTAGCCTTACTTTTCACATATTGTGATAGGAACAGGATGGATAATTCAGAATTTTGCCTTGGTCATGGAAAAATTTATTCCTGTGCTTTGGAATGATTGAATACTTAATTTGCTTTGCTTTTATTCATTTAGGGCACAGCGCTTTACATCTTGCAGCAAAGAACAGTCACCCTGATTGCATTAAGAGGTTACTTCAGGTAAAGTAAAGATTAAATTAATTTTTATTTTTGGAGTTTTCATTTTGTTCCTCTAGATTGGTTCCGCTAGATATTGACACATTCCCTGCTAATGATCTGCATCACACTCTGATACTGTTGTCCTATCTCCTTGCAATCAAGATAGGTGCTTGAATTTAAAGACTGTTTAGGCACTGTGAATGGATGATAGAAAACAGTGTGGTATCTTCCCTGAGTGGTCCACAAATACAGTTTTTCATGTGCAGCTGATCTGACATAGCAGGGCTGGGTTTCCAGCAGGTTGCAGCTCCTCTCTAACTTCCCGTGTTTTGTCTGTGTGGTCGGATGGCTTAGAAGTAGATGGGTTAAGAGGTATAAGGGAAAAGCATTTTTCATTTCTGGGGTATTTTGATATTGTTCCACTGGAATGCTTTTTGTCTGTTGCTGACCATAGAAATGTCTGTCAAGTTTAAAGTCAAAGGGAAAAGAAACCAAAGTGGTTTAGATGCTAAAATATGGAAATATTTGAATCCTCAGTGAAATGAGGTAAAGGGACAGTGAAGGGTCAGAAATGGAGTAGAAAGAATGCAGAAAGAAATAAGAAAACCAAAAGTGAAGGTAAAGAGAAGATTCTTATGGTGTTGAGGATGAAGATGTGTGCTAGTAAGGAACGAGAGGTATTGTCTATCTTGGCTCCATTTTAGAAAGCCAGGTGATTTTTGGTAGAGGTGATCAGAGGAACAGGACAGATTTTTAGGATTTTGGGGTTATCAGTAAGACTGTGGCTCAGACTACAGATGAAATAATAAATAATAAACCCGCTTGAGCACACTGGTACAGAAAGAGAATGCATCCCATATCCCAACCTCTGAATTACTTTTCCCTGGTTACCTCAAGGCTCTCCAGTTGTCCTGTGACTGACTCCTGTCAATGTCTCTGACAATATTGGGTCCAGTTTCACTGATTCCCACCTCCATACTCCTTGCAAGCTGACTCCCCTGTTCCTCCACACCTGGAAAGGGTTATCACTAACCACTGAGGCTCCCCTCTTCGGCATCTCATTGAGAGTATCTGCTATTGCTAATGCAAACTCACTTACAGCATAAACAGTGACATCAAGCTGTCACTGATGGTATTGCATACAACAGCGTGATCAACTCGGCAGCTAGATGTGTGTTTAATACCATATATCTGCTGTCCATTCACTTACCAGCTACAATCACAGAGTGCTTTTGTTTATATTTTGCTAATTTTACTACAATATACAGATTTCTAAATATGTTTGTAAGTGCAAACCCATTGGTAATATTCTCCAATAATTCATGGTCTTTGGATTGCTTTCTTGCTTCTGTGGACCACCTTGGTGACATAAAGTGTACATGTGAGGAATGTGTAATCTTGACATTCAACTCCATGCTGGAGCTGAATTAAAAGAGACTAAATAATTATTTTACACAGGCAGGATCTTGACATTTTTGTTGTTACAGAATGTGGTAATCTATGTGAACCTGTTTTCCTAGAAAATTGAAGAAGTGTTGGAGGCAGTACTACCTTTGAAAGTCAAAAGCTCCAATGTTTGGTTTTTAGAAGCCCATTATTTCAGGGTCATATCTTCTCATGTCTGAAGAACAGTGAAGCTGATGAAGGGTCTAGAGAACAAGTCCTGTGAGGACTGGCTGAGGGAACTCTGGTTGTTTAGCCTGGAGAAAAGGAGGCTGAGGGGAGACCTTATTGCTCTCTAAAACTACCTGAAAAGAGGGTTGTAGTGAGGTGGGTGTTGGTCGTTTGCCCCAAGTAGCAAGTGATCGGCAAGAGGAAATGGCCTCAAGTTGCACCAGGGGAGGTTTAGATAGGATATTAGGAAAAATTTCTTCACCGAAAGGGTTGTCAAGCATGGGCACAGGCTGCCCAGGGAAGTGGTTGAGTCACCATCCCTAGAGGTATTTAGAAGGGGTGTAGATGTGGTGCTTAGGGACATGGTTTAGCGGTGGACTTGACAGTGTTAGGTTTATGGCTGGACTTGATGATCTTAAAGGTCTTTTCCAACCTAAATGATTCTATGATCCTATGGTTCTCTTTCTTTGCTGTAAACTAGAACTAAAAACTTCTGTATCAAAAGAAGACTTGATAAAGATTTGAAATTTGGGGTTTTTTTTAATTTATTACTTTGAAGTCTAAATTGATCAGTAGTAGCTGGTGGCTTATAATACCACAAAATATAACTGAATTGTTGATGCTTTAGTTTTTACAAATGCAAACGAAGCCTTATTGCCTTTGACAGAAATAATGCAAGACTAATTGCCTTAGGTTGTGGTTGCTTTAACTCTTACCATAATGTAAAAAAAAAACTGAAGCTTTTCTCAGGCAAAGGAGAGAGTTTCTTTCCTTTTTTATTTCCTGATTTAAATTGTTCCAAAGCTATAACATTTTTTAGGGATATCTCTCTCACTGTGAGTATTTCCTATGGCTTCAGTATAAGCTGGTACCAAGAAAGGAGAGACCAGATTGGTAGAAAGGAAAGCTGTGCCTTTCTTCAGTATGCTTTTCTGGAATAGCTCATAAAACTTTTCTCAAAGATATTCAGCACTCTGTCCTTCTGTCCTTAGCATCAAACATATGTTTTATTTTCCTGGTGTTTCTCTAATTTTTTTTTTTTTTTCCTTCTCTTTATTAAACTGTGCAGAGTAAATGTCCATCAGACAGCACTGACAATTCTGGGAAAACAGCTTTACATTATGCAGGTAACTTCTCTGTTGAAAGCATGTAATACCTATTTTGCCATGCTTGATATTGCTAGCTCTTCAGTCTGGTGGAGCTTTTTAGGTTCTAATTACATAAATCTAGTGACTCGACCTGATGGCTTACAAATTTCAGGGGTTTTTTTTAGATAAATACTGTGAATACTGAATTTCAGCTAATTACAGTTAACACCTTAACTTGCACACTTGCAAGTGCAGAGCCATTGGAATACTTAAGACTACACTGATTTTTATTTCAGTCGTCAAAGATTGTATCTTTTCATGCTAATTTGGACCATAAGTATTGGTTGTATTTCTACATACAACTTGCTGTTCATCCTTTTAGTCTTTCTCTCCTTCCTTCTTAAAACAGAGAAATACAGTTTAATTTGTTTTTCTTGGACAACACTGTAATGCTGCAGTATTGCAAGTGGAAGCACAGAACACAAATTTTGAAAATGGGGTTTAATGGACTTTCATGCTTATCTTTTTTTTTTTTAGCTGCATGTGGTTGTCTTCAGGCAGTTCAGCTTCTATGTGAACACAAATGTCCAATTAACATTAAAGATTCGGTACGTACCTTTTCTCCCATTGTGTACTTCAGATACTTCAGAGCTTTCGCCACCCTCCACTCCAGTCAATCTCAGGTGCAGCAGTTCAAAGCAATACTAAGTTATATTTCTTCTTGGATTTCTCTGGTGGAGGAAATGCCTTTTGCAGCTTGCTGTAGCAGAGGTGGGGAAGTACTTCACAGTCCAATACAGTAGTGTCAGGATTTGCTGCTCATTAAATTGAGACATTGGTATAAGTAGCTAGAATCAATTCTGATACATTCAAAACATGATTAAAAGCCTTTCCATTGACTCTAGTAGGCTTTGGGAAAGGCCCATTATGTGTCCAAGTGCTGTGAAATGCTCACAAAGCCCAACACAGCGTATGATAAGCCTGTGCGGAAAAAATATACTTGAGTCTAAAGGCTCAGGGACACTACATTCATATTATGAAATGTCTACAAACAACCACGTCTATTTTTGGGAATGATGGAACTACCTGATAGGAATGATGATAAAGGAAGGGGACCCGACAGAAATGAGGCACAAAAGAAAAAAAAAAACAACAAACCATAAAAATATTTAAATTTGTTTGGTTTTGACTTGGATCTATCTCCTTCTTGTCTGGTCTTTCTAATAAAAAAATCTGACACAAAGGTTAGACCAAAAATTTCAGCAGATGCGTTCTAAAGGCAGAAAAGTCAGTCTTAAGAAGAGAATACTGTAGGATTATATTAAAAATGTCCTCAGCTACATCATGGTTGATCATAGGGCAGAAGAAGCCAGACCAGCCTCAGAGGTGCATGACAAAATGATGACAACCAGTGGTCAGAATATGGGCAGTGGACCTGATTGGAATATTCCTGTTAGGTACTAAAAAAAATAATCTCACCGTGAAGGTGGTCAAACATTAGAACTGGTACCCAGAGACATCATTCATGGTATCTCTGCCTTTGGAGATGCTTAAAACTTGACTGGACAAGTCTCTGAGCAGTGTACTATAACTTGAAGTTTGCCTAGCTTTGGGCTGAGAGCAAAGGGAGAGAAACCCCAGATAACCTCTAAAGGTATTTTCCAACTGAGTTATTCTATGATTATATGAAACATTGTATTTTTGCCTTGTACTTAGTTAAAATTATCATTTTTGTTATGGAGTTACTTAAAGGTATTGAGTAGTTCCAAAATCATCATGTTGTAGCATTAAGCAAACAGCAAAGTGAGTACAAACAGCAAAAAAACATTCCTACTCCTAATGCTCTGCATCCCCAGTGGTCAAGAAAGGAATTAAAGTAAACCGAACTACATTTATGGTGCACAAGATAAATGTACTGATAGCACCTCATTTGTGCTATATAGAACTACATTTCATAGCTGACCTTTAAATCTCAGAGTGATATTTGTAAGTGGATGGATTGTTTTTCATAGTTTCTTTAAATACATTCCTAGGATGGGAACATACCTCTACTGCTTGCAGTACAAAATGGTCATATGGAAGTCTGCAAATGCCTTCTGGATCATGGAGCAGACATCAACACCAGGGATAAAAATGGAAGGTACAGCAGGTTAACGTGTCTATTCTTCCCCAAGGCTGACTGTCACATGAAGCTTTTTTCTGAAATCCTTCCCAAAATAGTTGTTGTTAGGTGAAATAATGCCTCTGTCCTGATTGTTGAGAAGGCTTACAGAATTCTGACTAAAGGGGAAGGTGAAACAGAAACTATACAGCTATAAAACTAGATGTGCCTGTAAGATTTCCCTTGGGCTACCAGAACAGTAAATTCCATTTTTAAATCATTCTTACAAGAATCTGATTGATTGATAGCACTTACCCACACATCACATTGTACATGCTCCAGTTTTCAATGCTGCTCTCTTCTTGGCATGAGTTAGTTTCTCCAACTTAAATCCTAAAATGGTTTCTTGGGAGTGACATCTGTGGAGGGTTCTTTTTTCTACCATAATGCAGGCACAGCAGCAAGATAAAAATACAGTAAAGCTATACAGTGGAGCTGCTGTCATTTTAGAAGGTGCCATTTAGAGGTTTTGTTGCATTAATAGATAGTGCGTGTGTCAGAAAACTCTTTTTAAAAGGCAACAGCCTTGTAGTGAAAAATGCACTTGTTTTCATGATACTGATGAAGATCAAGAGCTTTTAAATATTATGGACTGTTTTGGTTGAACTGTGAAAGTCAAGCAGGATGCTGAGAAGACTTGGCACTTACACCTGATAGCAGTCTTGATTATTGTGTGTTATACAATGCTCATATTGTTCTTTGGCAGCACCTGGGAGGATAAGACTGGGCCCCAACTTGTTTTTTATCAGTCCAAAGTTTATTGGCACACTCTTGTCTGAAGAAAACTGCTTTGTCATGTTGGTTGGTTTGAATGGCCTCATCGACACTTTGAAGCTGAGGTGCTGCCCACTGTGGAACCTCTGCCTTCCCCTCACTCTCTTGCTGTTTAATCAACAGACATTGTTAAGAGCTTATAGTTTAATTGGCTTGAAGGCACTTCTGTTATAGATAGGACAGACTCGCATTTTTTTATTTTCTTTTTAAGAACCTACTGTGTGTAGAAGCAAGAAAATAATATAACATAGAATATACAATTCTACTTCTCACTTTCCTTCTGTTAAGGAGAGTGACTACTCTTGCATCTTGTGTTCACAAAAGTGGTTACGTTCTTACTGAAAAAGGAAAAGCCTTGTTGGGAGGGGAAGGGTATAACCTTTGAAAATGACATCTCCAATTTCCTGTCTTGTTCAGACTAAGTGCATTATTTTGGTAATCCAAAACCATCCCTGTGACTCTCGAGTGACATCCAAGTTGCCACTCAACACTACTTTTTAGCACAGCACTGCAACAGCCATCACTTCTCCAGGGCTCACCCATTATGGGGAGTATGTTTAATTCCTCAGTTAAATAACTGTCTTAATATCTAGCAAATATTATCACTGTAGTAAATTTTTAGTTTCATATCTGCACTGAGGAATATGTATACCAGTGAACTTGGCCAACTTATTAAGCATGTTTTCATGTTGAGAAGGGAGAATTATGCGCAAGCAAGCAAGCAGTATTAAAGCATGCTTGAAAGGTGGGGGTTTCTGTGTGTTTGTAATTTCTCTGTACATCTGTTATGGCCCCTTCAAGTAATTGAGAAAAACAGATACAATCTGTTAGGAAAATACTCCTTTTGTATGCTACCCTAACTCAAGGATCTCGCACTGTCTAGCTGCTCTGTGTTGGAGGTGGAGTTGATTGCACTCTAATAGACTTATTTTCCTTTTTTTTTAAAGTGAGAGTAGATCAGATTTGAAGTCAAACCCATCTCTCAGTCTTACTGAAGAACTTTGAGATTTGTTTGCCCTTTTTGGTTGAAATCTGTTTGTCTATTTTGTCTTAAAAGCAACATGTGAAGGAGAGCAGCAATGAAATAAATGCTTTCATGTTGTACGACCACTTGCAGAGCTGTAATTTGTTGTGTGGCAGTGAGATTTGGTAGTCTGACTTTATCCTGCAGCCATTTCTATCTATGACTCTCCTCTTAGTCTCAGGAACCCATGTTTAGAAATGTTTGGAGACCTGTGCAAAGCATGCCAGGTCTTTGCAGAAGGTCCAGCTGGAGTACAGGGAAGAGGAGGAGGGGCAGGCAGGTGTTTGTAAGGAGCAATGACAGTTACATGTTTGTGTCAATACACATGTTGATAAAATCTTGGACTTTATTGCACAATAACTGTCACACTTTTTTTCCTGAAAATATGAGCTGATGCATAAAGAGTACACTCTTGACACTTACTGTTTGTGTGTTTTGTTTGTTTTGTCCAGAACTGCTTTGATGATGGCTTGTGAAGCTGGTAGCCTTAACATGGTGGAAGCCTTCCTTAGGAAAGGTGCAGATGTCAGTTTAGTAGATGTCTTTGGACAGAATGCCCTGCATTACTCCAAGCTCTCCGAGAATACAGGGATCCAGAATCTCCTATCATCAAAGTTATCTCAGGATGTGGGTATGTGAGAGATGACGATCTGCAGTTTGTCACTTCTTGAACTGGCTACATGTATGTTTCACAACGAACAGATTTATTTCATAAGGTAGCCTGAAAAGTTTCAAAAGCTATCTTCAGGATGGTCTAGCTGAGGCTTCCCAAAAGCAGTAAAATGTAGACTTTGCCATAGAGGGTAATATTTAGCATAGGATAAAGAACTGAGCAGGGCAAAAAGAGGTGTTTTGGAGAAAGAAAAAGTAAGCTGATGGTACCGGTATCCTGAAATCTTGCATACAATTTGGAATAGATCCTTTTTTATTATGTGAAAGAGTAAGTGGAACATACAGCTCCTCAGTAGAGGGGTTGAAGAAGGAACTAATGCAGGCAGAGTGTTTTACGGTCAAACTAAGACAGATTTCTAAAGGAGGAAGATAATGTGCAAGAATGGTGTAAGAGTATAGGAGACGAAGAATTGTCACAATCCTTGGAATTTAATCTCAATATGAAACCCAAAAAAGCAGCAGAGAAAAGATATGGTTCAAATGGAATTTGGAAATTCGAGTATATTTTTCAGATTTCAGACAAGAATTCAGAAAACAAAGTATTTATGGTGTGGGAAGTTGAGCTCTGAGAGGTGGGTTAGGAATAGCAAATAATTTTTTCTTTGATAGCTGTTCTTAATTCCACTTTTTTTCTGCTTCACAGATACAAAGTCACCGACAAAAGCAAAGCAGGTATTGGTCCTTTTGGTTTTAAAAATACTTGGGCTATATAGGCTTGTAACTTAAGAAAAACCAGTAATTGACATGATTAGAAGCACTAGTAAATGTCACTGTGAGATGCACTGCCATTGACTCCTCTGTAATGTGAAAAGTTTTTGTTACTTATTTAAGAAATGTGTTTCAGGAACATCGCTTTTAGACTTAGCTTCTCTCTGCAACAGCAGCCAGCACCCTCAGTGAGAAAAGGAAGGCGTGTGTGCCAGGAAGATATGCCACTTTTCTCATGTGTGATGCAGGAGCTTGGCTTTTGGACTCCCTGTCTCTGTAAACTGTAGAGAAAATGATCTAGAAAAGTCCAAAACATTTTAACTGAAGGCTATCCCTGGTTACACCTTACTGGAGACCCCTGCCTGTGAGAATCCCAGCAGATTTAGGCAATTAAATTAGTTTCTTACATTTTTTATGTAGTATCATATCTTGGAGTGCAGGTAGACCTTGTAGACCTGCTGGTGGCTGGAGAGTGGACGAGGGGGCAATGCATTGGTTCATTCCTTCTCTGAGCAGAGGTGGGTTTTCAGGGAGCTCAGGCAGAAGTCGCTGGTGGAAAGATGGTATCTGTTAAGAATGGCATGACTGGACTATGAATGAATGGAAGTATTTAAGATCTCTAGTGCTAAATCTGTTATCAGCTTCTGCTTTTTCACTAAATCTTGTTTGTTTTCACTGAAGCATGGATTACAAGGGGGCAGATTCTTATTGTCAGGCATGTTTAATATCTTTGTGTTAGTAGAGATGTAGCCTCTACATAGAAAAAAAAATAAGGCACTGCATGAGCTGCTAAAGTTGATATTAATGTGGGAATTTTTTGTTTGTTTGTTTTTACAAAACAACTTGCTTGGACTTTACTAACCAAACTAACAAACCTACCTTTTCTGGCTGGTGAAACTTTCAGCATGATCAAGGCTCTAAAGTAAGTTCAGAAAGAAGTGGAACTCCAAAAAAACGCAAAGCCCCACCTCCTCCTATCAGTCCTATTCAGGTAAAGAAAAGACCAATTTTTAGATGATTTTAGGGCATGAAAAGCATTTTGAACATTATGTGAATAATGTGGGCTGGATTTTTTCTGTCACTGTTATTTTATATGCCTGCCTTACCATGAGTGTTTTTCCTGACATTAGGATGACACTATCAAAGCACATGTTGGTTAGGTTAACTAAGCAAAATTGCCTGAAATACAGCCTGGTCTAAGATACAGCTGTACAAGTTTTACTGTACAATTGTTTCTTCTATCTAAAGTTGAAGTTCTCCTGGTTTTGACAACTTCCACAAGTAAATAACTATGTGTATTTTAATTACATGTATGTAGATGTTATTATATGTATATACACATATGAAAGTGAAATACTGAAATAGAGGTACACAGTATCAAAATGCAGTTTAACAGTTAGGTTTAACATTAAACTGGAATATTACCTGTGTAACAGCTACACTGCATACATAATACTGACTCACAAAAGCACTGAATAATTAGAACTGCTCTTTGAAACTCACCTACAGTTGTGACTTATGATAATGCAGGGAAAAGTACTCTTTAACATGTGTGTATATATGTGTGTGTATATATGTATGTATAT